>NC_068316.1:11564386-11864386 GCF_025860055.1 Xyrauchen texanus
GCCTTTGGAGTGCAGGTTTTTGGGAAGAGGGGGCGTGGCTAATCCAATAGCTCAGTTTGTGGAAATTCTTGAACGGATAAAAATAGCTTACAACACCTATAAGTAATTGTTCAATCAAAAAATTATAATTCTCTCTTAATTTACTCATCCTTAACATGTCACAAACTCGTATGGATTTCTTTCTTCTGCGAAACACGAATAAAAATATTTTGATGGAGATATGATGTGAATATACAGTTTATACATATATTTTGTCTGTTTTTACCCAAAACCGATTGTATCACTTCAGAAGATATGGATATAACCAAATGAGTCATATGGATTACATTTCTACGACCTTTATGTCCTTTTTGGAGCTTATAAGTGTTGGACGCCATGGACGTGCATTGTATGGATATATTCACATCAAATGTCCATCAAAATACCTTTGTTTGTGTACCGCAGAAGAAAGAAAGTGATACAAGTTGGAGAAGGCATAAGGGTGAGTAAACAATGACAGAATCCTAATTTTTGGGTGAACTATTCCTTTAAATTTATGTAATACAAATTTGTCTAATTTAACATTATGGGCACTATTTTAAAACCACAACGTCATGTACATGAAGCTTTGGTATTTTAATACAAGCATGTGCTAAGTCTTAGGAGTTTGTGTTAGCATGCACGTGAATGGGTTTGGTCAAGTGCAATTTAATTCTGAGTTTCTTCTCCAAAAGAACTGAATATTGGTGAATAATGGTATTTACATGGCACTCCAGAGTACTTAAAAGAATACCACAGTACGTGTCCAAAAATATGGTAGTACCATGGCAATTGTTTTGTTAGTGATTTACACTGCCTGGCCAAAAAAAATAAATTGCATGCTCTAATAATTTATGCGACCACCTTTAGCTTTGATTACAGAGTGCATTCGACGATGCATTGTTTCGACAACCTTATGCAACGTCACAACATTTATTTATGTCCAGAGTTTTCGGGACAGTCGAACCACTCCGTAAAGTCTTCTCCATCACATCCCAATGGGGTTAAGGTCAGGACTCTGTGGTGGCCAATTCACGTGTGAAAATGATTCCTCATGCTCCCTGAACCACATTTACAATTTGAGCCCGATGAATCTTGGCATTGTCATCCTGGAATATGCCCGTGCCATCAGGGAAGAAAAAATCAATTGATGGAAAAAGATGGTCATTCAGGAAGTCAGCTGACTTCATTTTATTGTCACATAAAGTTGCTGAGCCTAGATCTGACAAATTGAAGCAACCGCAGATCATAACACTGCCTCCAGAGACTTGTACAGTGGGCACTATGCATGACTTACTTTCACTGTTAAACATAGCCGTGAATTCTACTGTCGAATTTTAAGATGTGACTTCAAGCGTTTTAGTGATCTCCGATTACGATCATTCAAGATTTTTTTTTTACGAAGGTGACGGTTCACCGCTATCCTTCCAGGTTTTAATAACATGTTGGACAGTTCTTAACCCAATTGCAGTGATTTCATCAATCTCCTTAGTTGTTTTCTTTACTTGATGGAAGCCAAAAATGTGCCCCTTCTGAAACACAGTAACTTAACATTAACTTCCACGACCACGGGATATGTCTTCCGACATGGTTGTTTAAGTAATGAGAAGCAACACACTGCATCAGTTAGGATTAAAAGAATTGTTACCAGCTGAAACATATTAATTACTGCAATAATGATCCAATCAAAGGCTCTCAAGCCTTTGATTTCTTAAATCCAAATGGCTACTTTTTTTTATTTTTTATTGGCCAGGCAGTGTATATTGAAAAGCACATTTCAGCAACTTTAAAATTCTATACAAATGAAGTTAACAAAAAAAAAAAATGTATCACAATTATTTTGATTTACTGGCAGCCCTAGAAATAATTATTGTTTGTATTGTAAATGGCCATATACAGCAGGAATGCTGATTGTAGTACTCACCTGCAGTGATAAACGAATCCTCTTTTCTTCATCCAGCTCACTTACAAGCTGTTTGATTTCTTGTCTGAGAAAAACACATTAGACAACTATAAGACACCAGCAATTATGTCCATAATATTTTTTCCCACCTCTCTTGTCTTAAGCATTTCCTTCTTCACTTCCCTCATTTTCTTATCCATTGTATTCCCTTTTTTGTCCCCTGTTCCTCCCTCTTTCAACTTCCTTCCCTCTTTCATCTCTTCACTATGTATATTTTTCAACTACCCCCACCCCATCCCCCCTGTTCGTACTTGTGCTGGCTCTTCATAAGCTCCACAGTTCTTCTCAGGTCTCGTAATTGTGCTCTGAGTTCCTCCACTGTAGTGACACTCTGTTCATTCTTGCCTCTGGCATCGATGGAAGGGGAATGGGGCCGCAGACTAACGCCACCCTGGTGAAGAGAAGCTCCACTGCAACCAGAATATGAGGGAGGAGTAGAGGGCTTGGGGGGCAGAGTTGATTTCTCAGAGGCCTGTGAAAACCCCCCACAAAGTATCAGTATAAAGCCTTGTCAACAGTACCAATACTCACTATCAAAAATTTTACCATACATTTTTGGCCATTCCACAGGGCCTCAGTCTCATGTGTGTGTGTGCGTGTGTGCGTGCGCGTGTATGTATGTGAACAAGTATAATTCTTGATGAGGGTGCTCTCTTGTGGTAGGACAGGGAAGTGCATGCAAGGGAAGACTCAGGTTGGGGGAGGAGGACTGGGTGTGGGAGGGGCTTACTGTTATGACTGGTATTGCCTTGGGTATCTTCTTGGAGTTGTCAAGAGTTTTGAGAGGGATTGAGTCCTGCTCCTCCTTTCCCATCTCCTTGTCTCTCCTCTCTTCCTCTGGAGATGGGGCGTCCAGGAGGTCAGGACTAGAGAGAGAGGACTAAGAAGGAGAGAGCTTTAAATTATCGATTATCACAGATAACCCACAGACAGGCAGAGAAGAGTAAGCCCAAGAGACGATCACAGATAGCAAATACAACAATCATATCTGATGGGTTAATGCTGCCAGTTTAAAAGTTTTGAAAAGTCACAAATGTATGACAAGTCGTCAGTTGATTGCATTTGATAGGTGTGAAAAAAAAATGTGATTAGAGGGCTCGACAATAAGAACGGCCAGTAGCTAACTTTTTTAAGGTATCCTACACCTTTTGACCAATCCATTTCTGACCAATCATACGTTATTGCAATTTCGACAAAACATCCATGTTAACTAACTAGACAACTTTATCTCGGTGACACGATTTAAATCAGCAGAATTTGCAACAACTGTGTTCAATACATCATAGAAAACCTAACGTGTCAGTTTGGAAGCCACATTATCACAAGTACATAATACGCAAACTTAAGATTTAGTAACAAAGCTGCTTGGCCTACAAAGGCAAGTAACAGATTCTCTCACCCTGGCCCTGAGCCAACATGCCATCCTTATTGTTGAGCCCTGGATTGGTTAAAAAGACAAAACCAAACAAACTCGGTGCCCATTAGTGTGTTTGTGTGCTCGTTTTTGTATGTGAACTCACAGACGTGAAGATCTGCGATCGTGGCCGTCGGTCCAGCACACGTGGACGTGATGCTGTGGGGTGGTTCAGCTTCTCTGTGGATGAGACGATGATGTCGAAGTCTTCTACATCTTCATCCGAGCATGACATGAATACACGTAAACACACAGGACCACATACATATCACATAGATACATATGACATCAAAACATACAAAAAAAAACACCACTGATTTCAGCACGTCAGACTATAATCACACATCTCCAGAAGTACAGAGAATGGAACCAAATGAAGATGGACAGAAAGCTCTAAGTCATGTTATAATCTGATTAGGAATGGTTTATCATAAATCTTATTAGTAATGCTAGGGTAATTCTGAATTGGAGGTCAACTCTTAACAAGGACTCACCGATATCTAAAGATTTGTCTGTAGAGCCACGGTCAGCCATCCCACCACTGCTTTCAGACTTCGGACTGTCACCCCTGGAAGAGATATTCCATCCAGAAAAAAAATAACTTTATTATAAACACTAAAATAAAGCATAGTGACATGTAAATATAATTGAAATTAGGGAAGGGAATCTTCATTAATTTAACGATTTTATTTTATAATGATTCCATTAACGATTATTTTATTACTTTAATACAGTATTCATTTTTGGGATTATACCTTAATTTAATATGTTATCATGCATAAACTCTGAACTTTGAATGTGTAACATGATAAATTCATTTAAAAATGATCGACTCGTCATTTGTACACGAATCAGACTCCATTAGTCAAGGTTACATTGAAGCACTTTGGAATGAAAGTGAATGGGGCCAATTTAGGAGTTTTTAAAGGCAGAAATGGGAATCTTATTTTATAAAAGCAATTACGTTAATTCCCCTGTCAAATCTCATATAGTATATGAGCTGTAAAGTTGTTGAAATCGTAATTATAAGTAATTTTAGGGTTTGTTGACATTACATCGTCAAGTTGTAAAATTGGCTATAACTATACACAGAAATGGTTAGTCAGCTAATTTTATCACATTTAAATCATATTAACATGCAAACTGTTTATGTCTTGTGGCTATACTTTTGAAAAAGTGAGTATTTTAACGTTTACGGGTTGGCCCCATTCACTTCCATTGTAAGTGCCTCAACAGAACCCAGAGTTTGTTTGTTTTTCAAGAAATGGAGGGGCAAGTTTTTGTGGTAATTAATGTTATGCCAAAAATGCTGTTGATTGAACTTAACTTGTATTGAACCCGGAATATTCCTTTCCCAATCCAAATTGACATGTAGGGAAAATTATTTTACAAGTGTTGAACATAGCTACAGTATACTGTAATATGGTCTGCAGAGAATCTAAGAGATTTCAAGATATTTGTTTCTGTGTGTGACTGTGTGTATGAGACTGACGATATATTGGGCACGGCTGGTCTCTCAGGTCTGTCTGGGCGTTTGGGCGGCAGGGATGATGGTCGATTCAGCGAGTTGTTGTTCTTTGGGGGGAGGGGCTTCTTTGGAAGGACAGCAGGATGGGATGCCTTCAGACTCTCAGCCACCTTCATCTCCTCACCTACATGTAATCATCATCATCATCCTCAACATCGCCAATTATGCAATCATTATTCAAGGTAAATTCATCATTATTAAATGTTACAAAATGGTAAGGGTTGGCATATGTGGTTGTTTACTGGAAAGAATTGTCAAAAGCAAGTAGTGAGAGAAAATATTATTCCATGAACTCCCTGAAAACACACATACACACGCACACACACAAAGCCTATCTAAACACAGCCCGTAGAGCAGCAGGTTTTACAGTGAAAGGTCAGAATAACAGAATGCAATTTGGTCAAAACAAATTAAAGCAGCAGAATGAGTTTCAGAGAGATTTTCGCTACCTTTCTCCTCAGTTCTGTATGGGAGGGATTCGGGACGTTCTGGTGGTACCTTTTTCACCTCTGTCTTTTTGTCTGGGGATCAAGACACAATATGAGAGTTGAATAGGGTACAGCTGACTCATTTCCAAGCTTTCAGCTAAAGTCACATAGAAGCATGTCACTTTTATCCACCTGAATTCTGAGCTATATCCTTTTTAGTGGTCAACAGATATGGGTTAAACTCTGATATTTCAAAAACAGGGTGCTTGATGGCTGATATATGCATACTACAATCGCAATATTGCTGAAATTAAAAGAAAAGTGATTTTACACAATGTTTACTTAAAATCCATGTAAATCGGTTGAGCATCAGTCCAGTCAGGCCTGTTGTCAGTTATGTCTATTTAACCAGCCTGGCTGCATTTCCCATTATGCTCCCTCATGCCATCCCAGATATGTATGACATTCTGTCTTCAGCAGAACACAAAATAAATGATGACTAACCAATTTCTTGCAAGTTCTTTGAGACATAGTATAAAATAAATATATTTATGATTATATTTTAATGTTTGATTTAATGTACCATGTACCATGATTAATTGCAATTAATCACAAAAACTGTGATTAATTAGTTTCTTAATTGATTCCCAGCTAAAATAAACAATTCAGTAATTGTGCCAGTTTAGCTATTCTAGCAAATTTTTAACTGTAGTCCAAAACTGCATAAAAGCAGGAATAAGAATACTTAAAGCAAAATAATACATGCACATTATTGACAATGCATAAAGCATGTTCATTTGAGATGATTTTCTGGGCAGTCTGATTCCTATTACACATATTTACAATCCAGAAATCACTAAAAAGTGATTCCATTAAATATTATCCAGATACTGTTTATCCACAAGGAGGACTCAGAATTCAATCTATTCAAACTCCAGGACAATGTTCAGTACTGCTTACAGCGCAATGTATACTGTATACTACGTAATATTTTTTTTTAAATAGTATGTGAAAGGGTATGCTTTAGCCTTTCAATAATAAACAGTTAAAACTGTAGAATGCTACATTGTCACATGACCTCACTACACTAAATATTTAATTCAGTGCTGTCAAGTTACCAGCTCATAAAAAAACATGGTTATTTTGTATTTGAACCCTTTTCCAGTTAATTTATTACACTACAAGAGAAAGGTTACTGTAACTCAAAAGCATTATATCATGGGATACAGTATCCCACGCAGTATGCTCTGTGTTATACTGCACATTTTAGCAAATGCCGAGTATACATTCTACATACTACAATGGTCCATACATAACCTAGTTATCATTTTCACTTAATAAAACTGGTTTCATTAGGGGGCCAAGCAGAGAAGTTGCTGGAACCCTATTGTAATGGTAAAGATTTTCTTTTTTTTCTGCCCTAAAAGTGTCAGGTACTGTAATTCAGATACCGTAAGTCGTGGAGACACCAACATTGGCAGGATGATCCCAAATCTCCTTCACTACTCATGCACACAAACGACACCCATCTGACTTTTAAGTTTTGGCTCATATCTCTGCAACCGTAAGTGCTAGTATCGAAGTTCTTAATTCCTCCGATTCCTTAAGTCATGTCCTACAAAATGTATATCTCCGATTTCATTTCAGTCTACACTGTTTTATGCTATTTAAAAATTTTTGAAAAACCTACTTTTTCTAACTCCTCCTAGACTGTTAGTCCGATCAGCATGCAATTTGGTATACATCATCTACAGACCCTCCTGACAACAACTTATCAAAACAATTTTGATATGTGAAATCGTTCCGATGATATTAACAATAAAGTTCCTTTGGTTTAACACAGTTTGTGTAATTGATCAATATCTACTTAATCGCAATCTCAAAAAGTAACCAAATTCAGTACACAGTCAACAGGATGTTTAGAAGACGTCAGCAAAGTTTTAACTTTGTCATAACTTAACAGCATTTCAGCAACAAAGTTCAAATTAAATATTAATCTTCTTTGGTTCAAATCGAACATATTCTTAAAAAATCAATTTGACAAATTAACAAAAATGGCTGCCAACAGCCAATAAAATTTCAACACCTTATAACTCGTATTGGGAATGGCCGAGTGTTATGGAAATAACAATACACAAGCAGGGTGTCAACTTGAAGCCGCACATCAAATTTTGTGACAATTGGATACACGGTTGTGGTATAATCAGCTAATTCGCGTTTTTGCTCATAACTTCGGAACCGTATTTGTAGCTTCTCTGAATCCAACATCATTTTTTATTCTAGGGGCGCTATAACTTACAGCAATCCTATTTTTGCAAATGTGCTCAAAGCAGGTGAACTGTCACACCAAAAGAGCTGTCCACAGCATCCAGAGGATCTTTTCTGTCTCGCCATATCTGCTTGACCACCGACAATAGTCGTTGCGGCTATATTTCCTGTTTGTGATTTTATGCTCACAAACCGGGTCATGAAAATAAATGTAGCTGAAAAGAAAGTCACTAAACGTGGAAAAGCTGATGTAATGAGAAGAAATACAGAAAAATGAAGAAAGAAAGAATGTTAAAACTAAAACAAGGGATAAAGACACAAGAGTTGGAGAAGAGTTTGTTACCTGTCATCTGTTTAGTGGTGGGTGCTGCGGGTGGAGGTGGTTTCTTAGGTCTCTGTAAGCATATACACAGTTAAAACACACAGTCCATCTATTAAACACACACTCTCGTAAACACACAGTTCACCCATTTAAACACAATCCCTTAAACACAAAACCCACAACTTCCCAAAGGAAAAAATGACATTGAAACATCAAAGGAAAAAACATGCTGATTAATCAGGCCAAGGGCAAAGTGAGAGGCAAAGGTACAGGACACAAGGGAACATGTGTGTGTCTGTGTGTGAATTTCACCACAGCTCTCCCTCCGATCAGAGACTGAGGCCCTACGTCACACAGGCAGGGAGCATCCTGCTGGAAACAGTTGAAGTGCGTTTGTGTCAGTGAGAGCAATTAATAAAATCTCACCTCTTTTTCTACCTCAGGAATGAGTAACTTCACAAAGTTGTCTGGAAACAATCCCTTTTTGCCGTTCAGCTCTCCCTGCCACCAACCAGCATCTGCACAATCCTACACACACACACACACACACACACACACACACACACACACACACACACACACACACACACACACACAGCACAAGCACATAAGTGACAAAAGCACACATTACATATTTCATGATATAGTGTGACAATGCTCACTACATGCTAAATGCTTTAGTTTTAATTAGGGCTGTCAATTAAACAATTCAATCACATTATACACTAATAAATTAATCAACATTAATATATCAATATTTGCTAATAAAAGCCCCCAAATGAAGATAATCTTTAGACACTATTGTGGCAGATGAGTCAAGTTTGTTTTATTTCCATACCACAGAACATAAGACTTTCACTGGCCTACAGTCAAAAGCAATACACTTTGCAAATGAGTTTGTCAATGAATTATGCTAATTTTCAACAAAATTATTTCTACTCGAACGTATTAAACTGACAGCACTAATTTAATTTAAACTCACCTTACTGATTATCGTAACAATTTCTCCCTCTTTGATTGACAGCTCATCTTCATTCTGAGCTTCATATGGAAATATAGCTTTGCAAAACTCCTTTGCTGAAATTTGAATTTTCACAGTGAAAAATCACGCCAAGAGCCAATAATGTATTTTTGCATACAATTTTGGATATATAAATAATTTAAGCATTCAAATATTTCACAGGTGTAATCCGATCCCATTACCTTTGCCCTTGTTATCAGGCTCTGCCTTCAGGGCACCAGCTGGGGGGGCTTTCTTCACCATTTGAGGCTGTGGGGAGGAGTAAATTATTTTTACTCATCAAATACTACATTAAACATGTAAACGGAAATGCATAAGAATTGTGGAAATAAACTGGTGGTGTTATATTTTAAATTGATATCAATTCACTATAAAAATGTAAAAATATTCCAGCTAGAGTTTTTAAATTAAAATAGTCAATACCAATACCAGTAGACTTTTACTTGTATTTAAATTTTATAATCCTCAAAATCAATTTATATACCACAGCAAAAATGAATATTGTACTACCGAATACACCATTTTATAAAAAAAAATATTTTATAAATGTTTCTATTATATAAATGCCACAGTGAAAAATAATACCAGCAGGGGGTGCTCACCCTACGGTCTGTGTGGGTCCCAATGCCCAGAGTACAGTGACGGGTACACTATACTGTAAAAAGGCACTGTCCTTCTGATGAGATGTTAAACCGAGGTCCTGACTCTCTGTGGTCATTAAACATCCCAGGGCACATCTCGTATAAAAGTATGGGTGTAACCCCGGTGTTCTGGCCAAAGTCCCCCCATTGGCCCTTCTCAGTCATAGCCTCCTAATAATCCCCAACCATTAACTGGCTCTATAACTCTACTCTCTCCTCTCCACCAATAGGTGGTGTGTGGTGAGCGTACTGGCACACTATGGCTGCCGTCGCATCATCCAGGTGGATGCTACACACTGGTGGTTGTTGAGGAGAGTCCACTGTTCACTGTGTAAAGCGCTTTGAGTGCAGTGTCAGAAAAGCAACATATAAATGTAACGTTCATTCATAATACACAATTGAACACACTATTTTATTTGAAAATTCATATATATATATATACACTGATAAGCCACAACATTAAAACCACCTGCCTAAGATTGTGTAGGTCCCCCTCATGCCACCAAAACAGTGCCAACCTACATCTCAGAAAAGTATTCTCTGATGATATTCTTCTCACCACAATTGTACAGAGGTTATCTGAGTTACCGTCGAATTTGTCAGTTCGAACCAGTCTGGCCATTCTGTGTAAAAATATATATAAACTCAGCCAAAAAAAGAAACTTCCTCTCACTTTCAACTGCTTTTATTTTCAGCAAACTTATCATGTGTAAATATTTGTATGAACATAAAAAGATTCAACAACTAAGACATAAACTGAACAAGATTCACAGGCATGTGACAAACAGAAATGGTATGTGTCCCTGAACAAAGGGAGGGTATCTGGTGTGGCCCCAGTATCTGGTGTGTGTATTTCCCCATACTTCCACCAAGGCACTTGCAAGTTCCTGGCCATTTCTGGGGGGAATGGCCCAAGCCCTCAACCTCCAATCCAACAGGTTCTAGACGTGCTCCATGGGATTGTGATCCGGGCTCTTCACTGGACATGGCAGAACACGCCCTAGAACTTGACGGACACTCCACCTCCAAATCGATCCCGCTCCAGAGTATAAGCCTCGATGTAACGCTCATTCTTTTGACGATAAACATAAGTCCGACCATCACCCCTGGTGAGGCAAAACAGCAACTCGTCAGTGAAGAGCACTTTTGGTCCTTTTTGCAGTGAAAAAAACATTCTGGTCCAGTGAAGGTCGGATTGTGCCCATAGGCGACGTTGTTGCCGGTGATGTCTGGTCAGGACCTGCCTTACAACAGGCCTACAAGCCCTCAGTCCAGCCTCTCTCAGCCCATTGCGGACAGTCTGAGCACTGATGGAGGGATTGTGCGTTCCTGGTGTAACTCATCCTGTACCTGTCCCGCAGGTGTGATACTCGGATGTACCGATCCTGTGCAGGTATTCTTACACATGGTCTGCCACTGTGAGGACGATCAGCTGTCCTTCCAGTCTCCTTGTAGGCATCTCACAGTACAGTCATTGCAATTTATTGCCCCGGTCACATCTGCAGTCCTCATACCTCCATGCAGCATGCCCAAGGCATGTTCACACAAATGAGCAGGGCATCTGTCTTTTGGTGCTTTTCAGAGTCAACAGAAATGTCTCTTTAGTGTCCTTTGTTTTTATAACTGTGACCTTAATTGCCTACCATCTGTAAGCTGTTATTTTCTTAACGACTGTACAACAGGTGCTATGTTCATTAATTATTTATGGTTCAATGAACAAGCATGGAAAACATTGTTTAAACCCTTTACAATAAAGATCTGTAAAGTTATTTGGATTTTTACAAAATTATCTTTAAAATACAGTGTCCCGAAAAAGGGATGTTTCTTTATTTGCTAAGTTTATATATTATACAAACTCTGTATATTTATATATATATATCAATACCACAGTAAAACTAATATGCTATTAATACAATATTTTATTTAAAAACATATTAATATAAAAATCACACCAAAAACTAATTAAATACACAATTGTATTTGAAAAGACATTCATGACTTGTATATTCTTAAAGTCCTGCAGTTGAAAAGTTATTCAGTGAGCTATCAACAAAGGGCACAACCAGTAACGCTGACCCAGGCCCTGGGATAAAGGAGGCCCACTACATGCTTCAACGAATCACAAAAATGATGTATTTATTGGATAATAAAAACTAATGTGGGGTATTAGTTAAAAGAAGTTGTGTGATTTGGGGACGGGGTCACACGTTACTGTATAGCCTACTCATTCTGCATGGCAGAAGGCACCCATAAAAATGTTGTCCTATGCCCCATGAATTTAAATGACAGCCCTGCATATTTGTATGAATAGCATACTGTACATGTGGCTGTGTGTATCTGGCCTCTTTCCTTAAAGAGAGCCACAAACCTTCCACAAACATGGCAGGGAATCTATCCAACCTGACATACAACAAGTTCTTTAACACCCCACACTCCCAGTGTGGCTTTAACACACACATAGACACACACTTCGCTCTGTTCACTCAGGAAAAAACACTTCTAAGACTCCCTTCCTTCCTCGCTTTTCCTCTCATTGAGAGCAGTCATGATGGAGTCAGACTAACAAGCGCCATGTGGCAGCCAAATGTTACAATGATATAATAGGAACATCATTACAACATCTAAGCAACATCTGGCAGTCTGTACCCTTAGGGATTGCTCTTCTAATGGGCCTCACATTATATCTGTGAAGACCCTACAATGATTTCCATCCCTCAAAACACCGTCACCCATAAACCTATATCGCTGAACCAATATCAAGGCCACATAAAACAACAAAAATACTAGCCATCATATTTAACAGCTCTCTTCTAGTGATGAAGCCACAGCTTTTCAATATTAAAATCTTCATGGAAAAGAATCAAAATCATGGATCAACAAACAAAGAGAAACAGAGATGTTATATTTACCTTCGTCTTCGCAGACTACACCAATTGTCTGCTCAAGGACGAAAAATGTCAAAGTGATCCTTCAAAACAAATGTCCAGTTTGAATATACCTCTCTCAAGTACCGCCTGCAAGAGGAACCTCTGTCTAGCTTTCGTTCTAACTAAGGTTCACTGCCCCTGAGTCATGACAATCTCTTACAGTCACCCTACTTCTGCTTTAAAGCTGCCCTAAAGTCAGGAAACCACTCAAAGGGAGAGGGAGAGAGAGAGAGTGAGAGTGAGTGAGAGAGAGAGAGAGAGAGAGAGAGAGAGAGAGGGGGAAGAGTGGGGGGGATATGGAAACAGCACTGTGTAAGGGTGTGGTAAAATTTGTATATGGGTAAACCTGCAGTATATTGTGTAAATGAAAGCTTTTGTATGTCACAGGTGAAATAGTTAAGCATTGGAATATATACTAATATACAGAGAGAGAGCCTGCAGAGATTCACTTTCAATCTAAAAAAGTAAGGCTGAGAAAAGAGACACAAAGCACAGAAGATGTCCCATAAAGTCTTCTATGACAATTGACTTCCTGTCTCAGTGACCGACAGTACCCAATTCTGTCTATGTGTGCCATCTTCCTTTAAACACACCCACACACTTAATAAACACAATAACTTCTTAAAAACAAACGGTGGCTATGGATGAAATTGAATAGTACTTGCACTGATTAAATGCTTTTGACTGAATACTGTTTCCAACAGAGGTATGCCACATTGTCACAAGACCTCACATGACCAGTGGGTGTTTTGCATTTTTATCTGCATTTGAATACTGCACACATTATACCAACGTGGTCACATAGAATGACATTACTATACTTCAATTTTTGCAAGATAATTTTTTACGTGACATGTGACTTGTCCTCAACCTCCCGGATTGAGGTGAGTATCCGTGCTACCACAAGGACTTACTAGTGGGGCTTTTCCACTGCACGGTACAACTACTTTTTGGGGGTTTTCCACTGTTTTTTTAGTTCCAAGCAAGCCGAGCCGATACTAAAAGTGACGTAAAAATCCTCCAGATCACTGATTGGTCAGGGAGAATCATTACTACCAGCGTCACTGGATTTCCGACACAGGACATCAACCCGCTAGTTTTAAAGTTAGCAACAGCGATAACAGTATAATTTGTTCACGCGACTTTCGAATTGTGAAAAAAGAAATGGCTGTGCGCAAAACAACGGGGTGGTCAATAAACGAGGTGCAGACTGTCCACTCGCTAGAGGAGAAAGAAATGACGTGAAACTAAAAAGTCTTTCAGAAAGTGAATCAGCTGTTGGCCGCACATGGCTAACACCGGACCTACCAACAGTTTAAGGAAAAGTAAAAAAAAAAAAAAAAAAAACTAAAAAGGGACTATAGAACCATCAAGTAAAAGTGGAAGTGGTTCGACCAAATGGATGCTATCTGAACCGGCGAGTAATGGGAGGGAGAGTGCCCTGGACTCTGCAACAGTGTTGATCCACGATGGAGGATGGTACGTTTTGTTACCTTAACTCTATACTCTGCTTGAAAGCTTCACTTTCTTTAGTTGACCAGCTACTTGAAAGCTTGCATCCAAAACAACCAGGCCAATTTAACTGTTACACTTGTGTAAAAAAAAATTATATAATCAAAACCCACCTGTAATATTTCCACATTTGATTAAACAAATAAACAAAAGATACAAATTAAGCCTGAGACCACTAAAGGGAGAGAATGATGGATGAAGAGAGGGATGAAAGAAGCAAGAGAGAGCATGCATGCCTCTCTCAGTGGGATAGGAAAACAGGAAGGTTTTATTGAGCAGGAGACTGTGGGGCCAAAGGCAGAGAGAACACAGGGGCCCATGATACCTCTTACAGAGACAGCCTGGCTATAATTACTAGAAGAAATACAAGGGAATCTTTAGTCCCCCACACAGACACACTCAAAATACTACATTTAACATCAAATGACTATAAACTAACCCATACCCTACACCTAAATGAAAACCCACAAAGTATACCAACTCCCACCATAAAAATATGCAAGAAATCCAACAGAAACATACAAACTCACCTTCTCTGCCTCATTGTCCATGTCCACGGAACGTGGGCGGAGCTTGATTGGCTGGTCTTTGAAAATGTCCCCGAAGCCAAAACCTCTAACCTTTTTGGGTTGAATCTCAGAGCTAGAGGAGATGCTGCCAGTGTCAGACTGTAAACTATTGGAGTCACCACCATCACTCTCTGAGCCTGTGCTGTCCTTTATACCTGCAACACACACAAAGCTTGTATTTCAAAGGAGGACTAGGAGGATTTGCATGCATCTTTGCATGAAACAATTATCTTGACAGCTATAACATAATTTTGTCTCTAAAATGAGCACCGTCCATGGCTCCTCATGAAAGATTCTTTACCCAGAGTTAAGTGTTATATTACCCAGGCATTAATAAAAAAACAATTGCAAAGGGCTTTCAAATACACTGAGGGAGTGACAGTAAATGTGTCATCTTTCTCTCTTTTGATTGCTGTACTCACAATATTTTCTTCTTTTGGAAAATCATGGTAATATACTTGTGCGATTTTTCTCTGTTGCTACTGAAGCAAAAGGAAATGTAACACTCATATTTGCAGTGGTCATCTGTTTACTTCTATACGCCATTTGTGCCATTTATCCTGCTATAGTTCACTTTTGTTTTGTATGGTGTATGGTCATGTGATTCAGAGATGGTGCAGGGAACATATGGCATACTTTCATACTACTCTTGCTATTTTCTGAAGTTTATACTGTACAGTAGAATCTATATTGTGCACAGAATGTACATTTTCTCTGTATGCAGGAAATTCCTAAATGACCTACATCTATCAAAATGTGCAGTATACAAGCAAACAAGTAATCTCAGTTGAGATTTTTAACATCTTTTTCTTGACTTTATTTGATTAGACAGCCAAATGTTACATTTCTACATACAATTGGATTAAAACTGCACAATAACAGTTGTATTTCAAAGATGATAACTGGATGCCAAAAGGCATTCTGTTTCACTTATTTTCTAAAT
Organism: Xyrauchen texanus; assembly: GCF_025860055.1. Classification (NCBI taxonomy): domain Eukaryota; kingdom Metazoa; phylum Chordata; class Actinopteri; order Cypriniformes; family Catostomidae; genus Xyrauchen; species Xyrauchen texanus. The sequence goes on from NC_068316.1 coordinate 11,579,941, forward strand.
AGTATATACTATTTTTAGTATATAATAAATATAATACTGTATAAAAGTGTGACACAGTCCTAAATACTATAATAAATAAGTACTATTATATTATATAATATTGTATACAATATATACAGCACAAGATGCATTAAGTAGTAAACCTAGTATTCCATTCAGAACATAGCTTGTACATGAATGGAGGTATTACAAGGAATTTGTGATTGGTTGGGGTGGGGGTAACGTGATTGCCTTTGAGTAACACAGAAATGGAAATACCAAGGCAATATGTGCTGATAAGTGTCAATCACCATTCAATTTCATTGCATCTGTTTTCCATTCAATGAAAGTGAATAGTGACTGAGGCTAACATTCTGCATAACTCCTTTTGTGTTCCCCAGAAAAATTAAAGTTACATGCATTTGGGACAATATGAGGGTGAGAAAATAATGCCAGAATTTTCATTTGTGGCTGAACTATCCCTTTAACAATGATTTGACACTCATCCAAGATGATCCATCAGTAGAATGGTGGAGACTGCCCTCCTTTTAACCTCATCACACACAACAACATCACATGACTCGCAAATCCTTGTGGGTAGCCAGTAGCGTGAGTCACGATCACTGTGTGAACTGGTATGAATCTTCAGTTTAAGCATCTGTTAGAAAAGTGGTTGTTTGATGGGAAATCTCCACTATTCTAAATGATAAAGCCAATTCAGTGATTGGCAATATATTTTCAATGAAAGGAAAAACACATCCAAATGCTCCAGAATCAAATCTGAGACACTTTATGATGACCTGAATGGCTAGGAAACGGATTGGCTAAATGAGAAATGTGTTTTTTTTTAGATTTGGTAAAATAAGTATTTGATTGGCGCAGACTGACTGGTTCTTGTGCTGCGGGAGTTGTCCAGTGTGGCCTGATCTTCCATCTCGGCCAACAGCTCATTGGTGAAGTTAGAGGGGAACATCCCAGTTTTGCCATGGAGAGACCCTTCCCACCATCCCTCCTCCACCTTAACAAACAAATACACACAAACAGATGCACTTTTAGGATAATAGATATGATTATAAGAATGAGTAAAGCCATTTGTTAGACATATAACATGACTATGATCTTCACTCACCTCTCCCAGAACCTCAATTACATCTCCAATCTTCAGTTCTAACTCATCTTCGTTCTGTGGAGTGTAGCTAAAGGCAGCTTTGCAACGCCTTTTTCGTATTGCCTCGCCTGTTTAAGAGCACACAAACAGACATATAAACAAATAATACATTTTCCATCTATCTATCTATCTATCTATCTATCTATCTATCTATCTATCTATCTATCTATCTATCATGTAAACAACAGAGAAAAGTGTTCCATTTCTACATTTGACAACTAGGTGTCTCTCTTTGCTGGCAGCTGATGCTGAACAATTAGCAGATTTTGCTCCAGACTGATCACTAAATACATATTTCTTTGTGGCTCATGAAACAGCCAATCTTTCAAAAGAAACCTTCAGTTTCACTTCTCTACAGAAACTACATGGAGAAAGCAGATTGACTTTGGGCTAACCCTAAATTTGTCCTCTTAATGTTAGCATTGTGCTGCTTTAGCACCATTGAGAACCCCTAATAATATACAAATAATATGGAGAAACCCTTTGTGATCTGATATGCTAGATACATGCTTTTTATTTCTGTTCCAACAATCTAAAAATCAAAAACATTTTATTTTTTGGGAAGCCAACGTCTCTTTCTGCTAAATAAATTAAAAGCACATGAACCAACATTGGTTCTCTTGTCTGGAAAAGCAGGTGAGATTAATTCAGGGCTCTGAACAGAGCTTTTGTCTCAGAAACAGGCTACCTAACCTAAGGAGTATTTCCTTTAAACAGATTTCACTTTGAGAAGTGAAAATTGTACCCAGTAGATCAGGGGTTCCCAGTCTTTTTTTATCAAATGTACCTAAATTATTTACTTGACATCTCAACTGAGATTTATAAGTAATGTTGAATTTCAATAAATGTAATGAATTTACCAACATCTTCACGTTTATTGCAGTTTATTCCATTTTTTTATTATTATGGAGCGAATCTTTGGAAATTTTACCTTTAAGAGGGCATTTAAAAACACAAAGCATGACATCCATTTACATCAAATACGTCAGTAAATTAAATAAATGATTAGAAATACATTCTAAATCTGACCAGATCTGAACACGATGACGTAAGTCATTTCTGATCCTGTCACAAATAATTAGAACAACCAATTGAATCATGCATTTGTATTTAATTTAATAAATCATGCATATTGTATTTATTTGCATTTAATTTGGCATTGCCATTTCTATCTCATGAAATCCTTGCAGTGGTGCAGTTCCATCACAAACCCCAGTTGGGAAATGCTGCAATGGATAATAGTAATTTAAGCGCTTTCAGTTGATCTCACTATCATTCTGAGGTCTATGATCATGGAAAACCAGCCAATCAGAAAGCGCACTCAAATGCTGAATGTGTGTTTGGCTGTCCCAGATGTACCGTGACAACACACAGACGCAAGTTAATCAAGCCAAACCTCATGACCAAATCCAAATCTGACCAATCAATGGGTTCACAGTGGGGCCATGAAGATTATATGTGAAGCTTCCCTAATTGCCTGGGTAAAATATATCTAATAACTTTAAATTACTTACATGTCCCACATACATGATTTGGTAGGTGAACTGTAAATGGTATCTGGCCAGGGGAGAGCTTAAAAAATTTGACTGTAATAACTTTCCTGGGCCCAATCACACTCATTCCCCACCATGACTGGTCTGATGGCCATATTCTGGACTTGTATGGATAACTTGGCAAAACTGAGAAGGGTTAAGAGTCTTTGCAATAGTTTTGTAGATTTGTATTTCTTGCTATTCATCTGCCAGAAGCAAACCTGACCCATATCTTTGGTCTAGTTGATATTTACCCAATCACAAAATCTCCTCCTTTGAGACTGTGAATAATAAGACTCTGGGTGTGTTTGTGTGGGTGTGTGTTCTGCTGAATAAGTGCTAAACTACTTTTCCAGACTGATACAACAGGACTACCTTTCTTGGCAGGTCTGAGGCTGGGTTCTGATTTCGGGCTGGTGCTGCCATTGGATAGGACTGATTTGGATCCGGCCAAACCTGACTCCTTCTTTAACTCCTTTTTAGAGTCCTTCTTTATCTCCTATAAAATGGGAAACAAACAGACATTACATTTATTGAAACAGTAGGGGAAGCAATGACTAGTTCTGCAGTATGCAGTAAGTATACTGTACAGTATGCTAAAGTTTTATGCATGAAATACCTGAATGACCTACTGTACTTTATTTGCCCAAATGTACAGTATACAACACTGTATTACTATATTGATATTACAATTTCTGTTGACTTAAGTATAAACACTGGCTATGTGTTACAATTTCTGTTGACTTAAGTATAAACACTGGCTATGTGGTGCTTGACACAACAACATTGACTCAACCAGTGGCATGAGTATGTGGCAGGACTATCTATTTGACCAACCGATGGCAGTCGGATGTAGTGTCTTGGAAACCTTTATAAAAACAGCTTTTATTTTGCAACTTGGTGCTGATAGTGACAAATAATTTACACACTTCACTTATAAGATATATTTTTTTTTTTACATAAAATTGGATTAAAAATGCACAATAACTGGATTTTTTTCTGAGACCATAACTGGATGCCACTCCCTGAATTAAATATACAATGTAATGAGGTCATGTGACAACAATATAGCATATTCCTGCTTGAAACATTGCTAAATGTGTTCTGATTGACATGCTATTAAAAACATTTCATAGGGAATATACAGTACATACTGTGCAGTATTCACTAAGCAGTAAGCTAGAAGTCAATTCCGAACATAGCAATACACAGTTTGTGTGTGTGTGTGAAAGCAGGTTTAAGTGGTTTACGAGGACTTTTATTTAGGTTACATTTCTAGTGTCCCCATAATTCAAATTGCTTAAAAAACATACTAAACGAGGTTTTATTGAAAATGTAAAAATGTTGAAAGTTTTTTGTGAAGGTTATGTTTAGGGGTAGGGTTAGGGGATAGAATCTATAGTTTGTACAGTATAAAAATCATTATGTCTACGGATAGTCCTCATAATGATAGCTGCACCAACGTGTGTGTGTGTGTGTTCGTGTAATAGAAAGATACAAATCGAGAGACAGACTGAGGGGTGGTGATGTAGGTTGTAGTGCACCAGTGCAAAGAGGCACTCATTTCCTGGATGGGCAGTGCAGTAACTGAGAGGAACTGTCAACCTAAAAAACACACTCTGGCCTTCAGACACTTCCCCATCGGTCAATTCATCTGTTAGTAAAAGTAAACACTCTATCTGTTCCTTATTACACCCCTCTTCTCTCCCACTGTTCAGGGACAGTTCAGCAACATGAGGGTCAATTGATTGGGGGGGGGCTCTCCCTTTATGGCCTGTGCAATGGTAAAGTGACTTGTTAAGAAAGAGCTTCATCATCTCTGTCACCCTTTCTCAATTTCCTGCATGTTATCTTTCTTTGCTTTCAGTGCAAGTTCTTTCTGCACATTTTACTCTCTCTCTCTCTCTCTCTCTGACATGTTATTAATTTTTAGAGGAAAAAGACACATATCTGCTTGCTGGATGTTTTATTCTTGCAGATCAAATCATCAGTCGGCAAATGGACAATATTTAAAACAACATCATAAAATTGAGTTAAACACACATGTACTTACACATATACTCTAAACACATACTCTTCAAGGAGCACATCTAACCCTTTTTAAAGATCACATGAAATCAAAATCAGAGTTTTGTGGCCTTTAGACCATAGTTTTTAGCTTTGAAGCCATCTATATACTAATATACTATTAACATTTTACAAATTTTACTTAAAGCAGGTTTAGCATTTAAAATTAGCCTAGCATTTTCAGTTTTTCTCTTCCAGGAAAACAATATTGATGACTCATCCAGTACACAGATTTCTGTCCAGTAAAATCTCTCTAGAATGAAAATGTTCCTCCACTAAATTTTGATACCAACCAGCCTTTGACTAGAAAATGCAAGTAGCAAATTAAGGTTTGTCTTCAACTGTGCTCACACTCTTGCTTTTTATATACTGGCTATATAAAAGTAGGCATAAGCCCTTCAATATGTCCCTACTGTATTTTAAGCTACAGTCAATACATTTCATGGGGTCTTTAAACCCATTTTGGGACCTTATTAAACATTAGGGTTGAACCGATGTATTGGCTGCCAATTTTTATCAGTCAATAATTGACCAAATTAAAACCATTTGAAAATGCATATATATTTAAAACAATGGTTGTGTGGCAGTGTGGAGGGCGGGGCCGGGTCGTGATCCTACGCACCCGGTGCCGCATTAGGCTAATCAAGCCTCCGAGGTATAAAGGTCGACTGCAGGGTGTCGTGTGGGAGAGAGAGATCGTTTACGGACATGTCCGTCATGTGTGTTTGTCCTTGTTCAGGCGGCTGGGCTCCTCGTCCCCCGGCAGATGGCCGTGGCTGCTCTGTTGGGGTGGACGGTAGTGGCAAGAACTCTACTACGGCGTATCCCTCCTCCTTCCCAGGTTTCGGCACCAGTGTAAAAGGGAACAATGGAAAGGAGGAGGCGAGAACCGGCTTGGCGATATAAATGATAGTTTTAATGAGAAACTTAAAACAAGGACACAAACACACATGACGGACATGTGTATTAGGCTAATCAAACCTCGGCGGCTTGATAAGCCTAATACGGGACCGGGTGCGTAGGATCACGACCCGGCCCCGCCCTCCGCCCTGCCACAGGTTGATTTATAATTAATTAGAAATACACTTAGTAAAAACTATAATACTAACAATAACGCCAATATGTAGAAGGGTTGGTACTCCTAAGAACATGTAATATTAACTCTCGATTTTCGTAAGGGTTATTATCCAGAAATAATCAAGACACACAAACAAGAAAGTGTATCTTACACAGTGCGGGAGGTCTTCCGTTCTGAATCATTTGCAGAAATGAGCCCTTAACTAAAGAAATGTTTCTGTTTGGCAGATTTTTTTCTTGAGGGTGGCGAAAATCACCTGCTTGCATGAGATGCGACTGAGACAGTCATGGTTAGTTTTGTTGTTACGTGCATCGTGATACTACAATAATAGACCGGTGTGCAACACAGTGTCATTTAAACGGTCTGCATATCAAAGCCGCGGCAGACGCGTTTAAGCTCATAATGTTAAAGTACTCGCCTGTTTCATTCCCCCTCTCTCTCCTCAACAGTTCCCGGTAACATTTAAGTGTCTTGTCTCATGATAAAAAGGCAAATATCAATACAACTAATATCATATTTACCATCTGCTAATATGAGCATATCTCGTTTAAACAGATGTAATAAAGCAACCTCACACAACTTGAGCAGATCCAGCATCCTGTGGAGCGCTCATTTATTTACCTAGCAGGCGATCCAGGCTGTTTAAAATGTCAGGAGATTGCTACTACTCGTTGGATCCGCATGAGCGAGTGAGTGCAACCAAAGTCTTTCCAGCAAGTCAATCCACTGTCGGCCATGTTTGGAATGATCTCGTGAGACTATTTCCAATCATGACAGCACAGCTCATATCTACTTGAATGGAGAAAGACCGAAATCTCCAAAACATTTTGTCAAGATTACGATCAAAGAACATATTTCAAATCAGCAGTAAAATCTGTCAACACTGGTGTCATAAATGGTGCATCTTTACCTCAGATTAGGTTGAGAGATAACATAAGAGTTATTCAACCAGATAGCTCATGTGCATTTCATCATCATGCATTTAACTTCCGCTCAACAGACCACACACTCAAATGCAAAATACACACAAACACAAGCACTTAAAGGGCTAGTTCACACAAACATTTTAATTCTGTCATTTCCTCACGTTCTTGATTTTGCCATCCAAACAATGCACGACTATATGCTTAGTGGCATTTTATTATTTGCATTTTACTGCTATCCATCAGAACAGACCTGCGACCCAAAAATAGTTCCAGCACGGATTTACAACACAAGTGCATCCACTCTTTTTGATGTTTATCAGATGTTTGTATACAAAGATAACACTTTAAATAGAACACAATGCTTTCCAGATGATGTGCATTTGCACAGATGTGTCCACTAGGTGTTCTTGTGTGCTTACTGGGTTTGGTCTTGGCTTTCTAGAGATTTGACAATGTTGTGTATTAAAGTCTGTGAGTGTGTGTTTGTGTATTTTCCCTGGCCCTACCATGGGAAATATGAAAGAGAGAGAATGAGAATGCTACTAGGCCTGAGGTTGGATATACACTAACAATACACATAGACACATTTTTGTAAAGAATGCAGTGAGATATACAGAGAATAAGAAAGGACTGAGTCCGCAAAAGCAAATAAGAGCTTGAGACCTTGAGCAGCAGATCACAACAGTGGTTCCTCTAAATTACTGTATTGTGTTGGACATTGTGTAAACAAGGTTTGATGAACACACATCTGTGTGTGAACCAGAAACATTATATCAAAGAAAAGCCTTGGAAACAAAATTCCTTTCGCTCTTATCAAGTTATTTGTGATGAAAAGAACACACAGCAACACCATTGTGACAGCAACTCACAATCTGTCTGTTAGCAGCAGAAAACCAGTGTTTGGATGATTAGCATTGGCAGTTTACCCTACTGGTAGAAGACATATCTACATATACCTACACCACTGATGGCCATTTAAAAGTAGCAAAATAAAATTACTAATATTAATTGTATTAAATTATTTTAAACAGTAGAGCACAACAGTCTTGTTCAAAAAATAATAAAATATATATTTTTTTCCATAGGTGAATTTTAAACTTCTAAATCTTAAATGACAGACCTACCATGAGTTAAAAAAAAAATTGCATAATAGTGCAATTTTGAAAATAGTTGAAAAACTACACTACCAATGATCCTGAGGTGGAAAATGTACCAATCAGATAATGGACATAAACAAACAGCAGCAAACGAGCACTGCACTATGACGCACTGTGAAATTCACATCGAGTCAGTCTCTCTACATTCTTGAACTACTATATATCTTAAAGTTTTGCTTATAGAATTAGCTCAGTCGTAATGCTTCATGGGATTGTAGTTCATTCCCTTACAAAAGTGTATAAAACAGTCTTCTACATTTATCTTTTTGTCTAATTTTAAAATACTTTTTGCTTCAAATCAAAGTTTTTTTTAACATGTGATTTACCTCAGAGCTGGCTGGTTTGTTTCATGGCTTAGAACTCTTGAGTGAAGTACTTTGTGAAAACCCTATTGTCACGTCTAGATGTGTTTTTGTTCATGTTTTGTGTTTGTCTTTTATTTTGTAAAGTTTAGTTCCTGTTTCATCTCATGCGGTTCCCCAGTCATATGATCCTCCTGGTTCCCTCCAAGTTTATGTGTCTTGTTTTCTACTGGTTCATATTCTTTTTATTTCTTTAGTTCTGTTATGAAATTGGTTCATGGTCATTGTCTTGTTATCTTGTTTATAGTTCGGTCTGTTCATTGGTTGATGTTTCCCATGTCCATGTACTTAAGCCGCATGTTTTCCATTGTGTCTTGGTCAGGTATTGTGTTTGTAACTTTTGTTGTTTTGTTTCAAGTCAAGTCAAGCCAAGTCAAGTCATGTTTACGTTTATGATTTGTTTCATAATCTTACCTAGTCATGTCAAGTTTAGTTTAGTCTAGTTCATGTTTATGATTTGTTCAAGTTTAGGATTAGGGTTTCTGAATACTATGTATGTAAAGTAATCTGCACTTGGGTTCTTCATCTTCACGTCATCGTCTTCATAATTTCCAGTGCCAGCACATTGTTACACCTATGGACAAAATGAATGAGTTTGAAAGTTTGAAGTAGTTGTAAATGCTTGAAGTTTGAAGGTTTTATGTTTGAAGTAGTTACAAGTTTAAGTAGTAGTTTTAAAAGTATAACGTTTAAAGATTATAAGACCATTCAGTCTATCAGATTGATTCAGTCTATCATAGATAGATAGATAGATAGATAGATAGATAGATAGATAGATAGATAGATAGATAAGATAGATAGATAGATAGATAGATAGATAGATCTTTTCTGGTTCAGAGATATGTGATTTGCTACTTGGTTGTTAGGGTAACCCTATCTGGTTGCTGGGCAGTTACCAAGGTGATACTCAAAAGGCTCCTTGCTAGCCTGAGTCAAATTAACAAAATCAGAAGTCTCTACGTTGTTCTGGTGCAGATAAGTGTGATTTGTTGCTTGGTTGCTAAGGTAACCCTATCAAGTTGCCATGATGATACTCAAAATGCTCCTTACTACCCTGAGTCAAATGAATGAAAACGGATGTCTCTACGATGTTCTGGTGCAGAGATATATATTTTGATACTTGGTTGCTAGGATGAGCTCACTTGGTTGCTAGGCAGTTTCCAGAGTGATACTAACAAGGCTGCTTGCTGGCCTGAGTCATACGAGCCAAAAATGAAGTCTCTATGATATTCTGCTACAGAGATATCTAAGTTCATTTTAATGGAAGTCAATGAGTTTTGGTTGCTAGGGTGCACTAAATGGTTACTAGTGTGTGGCTAAGTATTGTCCAGCATGATATTTAAAGGCTCCTTGCTGGTCTGTGTCAAATAAGCCAAAGTTGAATTCTCTGAAAGATGTTGCGGTGCAGAGATATGTGTTTTACTATACGGTTGCTAGGGTAAGTCCCTCTAGTTGCTAGGAAGTTACCAGGGTGATCCTAAAAAGGCTGCTTGCTGGACTGAGTGTAATGAGACAGGACATTTTGATCAGGAAATATCCATCTAAGCCATTTTGAATGGCAGTCAATGTGTTTTGGTTGCTAAGGTGCATTAAATGGTTGCTAGATTGTATGCAGTTGCTAGGGTGCTAAAGTGATAAAGTGAAAGAAAGAATAAAAAGAGTGATGTAAAGATAGAAAAAGAAAGTAATGGAGTGATAGATAGAAAGTATGAGTGGTGGAGTGATAGGATGTAACTTGAATCCTCTAAAGGTGTTATTACAGGAAAGAGTTTTCATACCTTGAATGGAAGTCAAATTGAATTGAGGCCTTTTCGGAAATCCAATACTGGAATACCATAATTCTGATCAGTTAAAAAAGATATTGCACACTTTTCGGGATTAGTCTGAAGGTCTGTGCATGTAGCTTAAAAGCTCTAGGAGGAGTTACAGTCAAACATTTTTGTCTCAGAAGCAGAATAATAACTAGAAGAAAATGTGAGTGGTGCTTGCCGTGGATATACTTGTCGCATAGCATGTTCTAGCATGTTGCTAAGCACTGCTATTATGATACTAGCGTGTTGCTAGCATGTGCTTGCATGTTGTTAGTATGTAGCTAGTATGCTTTTGCACTTCGCTAGGCATTGCTAACATGTGTTAACATGATGCTATCATGCTTTTAACATGCTTTATCACTTCGCTAGGCATTGCAAGCATGTGTTAACCTGATGCTAGCATGTTTTTAGCATGTTTTATCACATTGCTAGGCGTTGCTAGCATGTGTTAGCATGATGCTAGCATAATTTTAAATGTTGTATCACTTCACTAGTTGCTAGAATATGTTAGCATTATGCTAGCATGTTTTTAACACATTTTACCACTTCGCTAGGCATTGCTACCATGTGTTAACATGAAAGCATGATTTAGCACTTTTCTAGGCATAGCTAGCATGTGTTAACATGATATTAACATGTTTTAACACTTTGCTAGGTGTTGTTAACATGATGCTAGCATGTTTTTAACATGTTTTAGCACTTCGCTGGGCATTGCTAGCATGCACCACTAATATGTTTAAATTGAATTTCAGTATGTTGGCTTTCTCAAGCCAACATAATTATACATTACCATCCTTAACAACAACTAGTCGACTAGTCGTTCAAACAATCGACTGACTTGTCGATTATTTTATGACTTCAAAAGTCTTGGAATAAAGTGTATGAGCTGTAAGGACCACTTTCAGGGTGCTTTTTCTTTTGTCAGTTTGAAGCTTGACAGACCCCATTATCTTTCAGTGTCATTATATGTAAAATATATATATTATTTTTTTTAAAGTTAGATTTGGAATGACATGAGGGTAAATAAATGTAACAGAATTTTAAAGTTTTAGTGAACTATCCCATTAACAGTGCTGTGTAAACAGTGTTGGGTTCTCACAGTCACTGCGTTAGCAGACAGACAGGGCCATTGAGAGATCAATAGGTCATCGCAAGACTCCACATATCACAAAGTCTTACTGTGTGATTCAGATCAGCCTGTGCCAGCCTTCAGCATGGAACTGATTAACTCTTAAAACATCTAAATTCATCTCAGTGTTCAGAACAGTGCTTCTATCCATTACACAGCAATTTAAGTTAGGTAGTTCACCCAAACATTTTAATTCTCTCATTTACTCACCCTCATGCCATGGCTTTCTTTCTGCTGCTGAACACAAAGAATTTTAGAAGAATATCTCTGTAGGTCCATACAATGCAAGTGAATGTTGGCCAGAACTTTTAAGGTCCAAAAAGTACATAAAGGCAGAATAAAAGTAATCCATATTTTTAGTAGGGATATTATAGGTGTGGATCAATATTTGAGTACTTTCACTTCTACATTCTTTTTCTTTTGTTTTTGGTGATTGATATTCTTTGTGCATATCACCACCTACTGAGTGGGGAGGAAAATGTATTGTAAAACACTTTGGCGTAAGAATTACTTTTATGCTGCCTTAATATGCTTTTTGACCTTGAAAGTTCTGGCCAACATTGCATTGTAAGTACCTGCAAAGCTGAAATATTCTTCTAAAAATCTTTGTTCATGTTGTGCAGAAGAAAGAAAGTCATACACATCTGGGATGTCATGAGGGTGAGTAAATGATGAGAGAATTTTCATTTTTGGGTGAACAATCGCTTTAATAGCTTTTAGAGTCATCATTAATAAAATGTTGATTGTGTAAAGCTTATTAAAGGGTTAATTTATTCAATAATTACACTTCTGTTGTCATTTACACATTTACCCTCATGTCTGTGGTGAAGACTGTGGTCATGTGGTTGTGGGGAGCGAGGGAAGGAAAGAATGGTAAGGATTAACACCTGTGGGTAATTATCTTTAACAGCTGGAGAGGGATAAAAAGGATGTCCAGACTGCTGGAGGGGATAGAGAGATGCACAAGGTTGACTATGTTTGATTATTATGTCATACATTTTTTGTTGTGCTGAAAAGCAGTTTGTTGGTTGATGTTGAAAAGTGTAGAAATAAAGATCACGTTGGATTGTTCACACGGCTCCCACTTCCTCCTTCAGAGAGAGTTAAAGAAGCTTGTCACACATACCAAACCCATATGACTTTGTTTCCTCCGTGTAACACAAAAGGAGATTCTAGGCAGAATGTTACAGACTGACACCCTCAGTCACCATTCACTTTAATAAAATGAAATTGAAAGGTGACCGAAGCAATCAATCGCCTTTTCTGTTTCACGGATGAAAAAAAGTCATACAGGGTTTGAATGAAACAATGCAACAGTGAGTAAATGATAGAATTGTGGTTTAACTATTCCATTAAGTTACCTTTTTGGGCTCCATTAACATTCTAGAATTCATTTACATGAAGCTATATATAATAGTTTTTTATAAAATGTGTTTTATAAGGGGCTGTTGGAGATTGCCTTTAAAATTTAAACAGACTCTAGACAAAAACTACACTAGGTTTTGGTTAAAAAGTGGTAAACAAGTTATATAGGCATCGTTACATAGGTAGAAACACCATAATCTAAACTCTAACATCACCAAACACCTAAAAAGTGTGGTTGAAGTGGCATATGTGTGATGGTCTTCCTGCATACCTAATAGTGCTGCTGTCATGTAACATATTTAAACCCGGCCCCTATGGGCCAAAGTACAGTTGGAGATCATACATAGTAGTCCAAACACTGAAACTTGAGCAAGATGGATCGTGACCAATAAGCAAACACACACAAACAAACACTTTTACATGTTTTTGACTAAAGGAGACATTTTAGATGGCCATACACTTAGTATTTATAGTCGTTTTACAGATTCATCTTTTTAATTTGGTAACTGTGGTGTTTGTGGAGGGGACAATCACAACTCCTCGTTTCTCTCACTTTCTGTACAGCACACAACTGCGAGGCTGACTTATTTAAATCACACTTCCTGCCAAAGTCTAAGACTTCTACAAAGCTAAAGTCAAACCACAGTGTTTAGCTGCAAACTTCTGCAAAAACTTGTGTGTAGACATACACTATACACGCACACACAGACATACACAGGCCAGACAGAAGAGTCCTCTTCCTTCTGAACTATAAAAATAAACATGCCAACAGAAACAGTGGTTTTGCTAAGCACTATTGGAACAGCATGAAACAGAGGCTTAATAAGACTCACCTGACGAAGTGTGTGTGTGTGTGCTTGTGTGTGTGTGAGAGAGAGAGAGAGAGAGAGAGAGAGAGAGAGGAACAGATTTAGAGCTACATTACATCCCCAAGAGTATGTGACCAAGTGCACATCATTGTCTAACATGGTTATTCTATTAACACAGACTCATATCCAGCTCTGGGAAACCTGCTCGCCTTGTCACGAGATTCTCTGACTTCCTGCTCTTGAAAGCATTTACAGAGCTCTGAAAGTGTGTGTAAATTTGTGTGCGATCTACTTTCCAGATACCGATCCCAATCTTATGCTCCAGATGGTCAATGGTTTCTACAGCGTCCCATCACTGCTCTGTTAGTACACTTACTCTTCCACTACACAAGGAGAAAAAAGTCATCATGTGCTTTGGGGAATGACAAACATTCACACTCAGCAAAGCAGTGTACAATGACCTTGGTACGGTTGGTGCTACTCTTTGATCAATGCCAGGGGCCAAATCACACAGAGCGTTGTGCTGGTCAGTCCTACAAAAATGTCTTGTGATAATTTAAACCCATAAAAACAGACTTCACATAACAAAGATGTCAATTTGAAGAGCCAATGCAATCTAATAATGGACGTTGCAACTAGGGCTGTGCTGATACAATCACTTATCAATATATCGCAATGCTTTTTCTAACAATGTTCATATTAAATGTCCACACTTTTGATTATGTAATCAACCTGATCTCATAAAATCACGTTACTATCCTAGATTGTTGCGAAATGAATTTCTATTTGATTTGTTGTAGTGTCACGATACCAACATTTGGTACCGATACCAGTGAAAATTCACGATTCTCAATACCAATTTTGGTACCAGATCATAAATATGTTAATATGACAATGTACTATTGAGCACACCCATTTAGCCTATTTAAAAATTACAATTTTACTGTGAATAATAAATTAAAAGAAATGCATGTTTCCTTCAAGTGTTTCTCATTCAACGATGCATTGCTAAAGTGTTTTTAAGTAGTGTCCTACTAAAATCTGTTTAATCTTTTTTAATCTTTTCTTATGATGTGTATTTTTTGCCTGAAGCTTGACATTCTGGATAAAAAGTTTTCGACCGACTTACCGAATAAAAGAGCCATCTAGCGACTAGTGACTATTTTAACAACTTGTGTAGTCTGCTTTAGCGACATTGTTCCATATCTGGCGACAAAAAAAACATCAGCTCTATCGTGAATGGTGTCTCATTTTTCTAGCACCCCCCTGTGTTTCAAGTAATATGACTAACCTGCATTTTAATGAGGCTGCCGTAGGTGGGGATCAAACCCGGGTCTGCAGTGCTCAAGCGTTAGGTGTTTTACCAAAGTACAAATAAACAAGGAAAGCTGAGCATCCACAAAACAGAGAAACAAAAATAGACACAAGGGTCAAAAGGGTATAATAAGGAACACACTTAACCCTCTGGGGTCTGAGGGTGTTTGGGCCCTGGAGAAGTTTTGACATGCCTTGACATTTGTGCTTTTTTCAGTTGCTTAAAAACAAAAAGTCTGATAACACTATATTCAGCACAAACTGGGCTACAATAATATGTGAGCAACATGTGTGTACATGTTTGTATTTTTGAGAAAATAACGTGTATGCATGGTTTTTGAAAGTCATTGAAATAAGGCATATAACACATAGTATACGTGAACTATCATGAATATTGAGGTAATTCACACGAATATTGAGGTAATTCACACCTGAGGACACAAAGACCCCTCCCCTGGGCCTATCAATGAGGAATGTGACAGAAAGAGAATGAATGTGAGGAGACTTAATGATTGAGGTTTTAAGTTAAAAGTTAAAAGATGTTACATAAAAGTTACATATTTACATAAAGACTTTACTTAATTTTAGACCTACACTACCATTTAAAAGTTTTAGAAGAAGTCTCTTCTGCTCACCAAGACTGCATTTATTTGATCCAAAAAACAGTAAAAACATTGTGTGAACTCATTTTACAATTTAAAAGAACAGTTTTCTATTTAAATATATTGTAAAATGCAATTTGTGATCAAAGCTGAATTTTCAACATCATTACTGCAGTCTTCAGTGTCACATGATCCTTCAGAAATCAAAATAATATGCTGATTTTCTAATATGGGCATATTTAAAGTGCATTTTACTAATTTAACCTGAACACATATTTGCAAGCACAAGCTTTATTGATGATAATGAGGCATTATAAACACTAGATAAAATATAATCTAAACATTCATATTATTTTTATATCATATTTATATCATACAGCATGCAATTTAAATACCTGCTTTAGCTGAAACAACATTTACATGTAAGTAAAACTTGCTTATTAGAACATATTTCAAATGTCAATACTCTGAATCCTGTCTGGCAAGTCTGGAAACAGTCCCACTAGTTAAATATGTACATGTTAATATAAAATAGCATGTCAGCTAATAACTTACTCATCCAAAATTGTATCCTCTGCTGGTTCAAATCTATCTTCAAAATACAAAATGTACATCATAGTCCCGCTCTTCTTCTGAGGAAAATGTTAACGCTTCCTTCCTATCCAGAAGTTTCAACGCCTGTGTTTCCTTACAAACGCGCAGTAAAATTAATGAATTGTTTAAATTAAACCTCTGAACACTATCAGGGGCGTGCACCATTTCCCTTGATCGTCTCAGCACATTAGCGTATGAATGGCATGCTTTTCTGTTGATCACATTACCTATAATGAGCTGATCCTGTAAAAAATGTACAGTGCTTTGTTTCATACAGATTACATTGCAGGAGAATATTTGATTTCAATTTTAATTGTTTTATTTAAAAGTAGAAATCTTAAGCTTTCTTTAGACATATATTTAATGTTTCTGTGATAAGTATTCGCAGAGTTTCAGTTCATTTTTGTGATGTGTTTCAGAAATATGCTTGTGAACACAGAGTGCTGAAAGCTCACCCTTTTGATTTTCTTTAGTTTACAAAAGCACAAGGTTTTGTTGTTATTGTGAGTGTACACAAATAAAAGTAGACCCTTTATAGTCTCTAATGATGTCTTACACTTATCTGTATGCCCCAAAATGACGGAGTATTTTAAGTTGTTTCAGCTGTAATGACGAAACAGGAAAAAATCCAGCAGGACGCGACCCCAGAGGTTTAACTAGAGAACTGGTCACTGGAGGCACAGGGTACATAGGCTCAAGGCTGAACACAAAGGCAGGGAACAAACAGACTTATAAATGCCTAGACACAGGTGAAGGGAATGAGGGTTACTCTAGATAACTCCGGAAGATGAGTTAGAGACTTGGGTTTCACCAGCTCCATCTGGATGGTCAAACCAGAGGTCACAGAGCAGGGGATGGTTCCTATTCTCGCCCGGGCCCCCCTCCTCCTGGACGAGAGTTGGCTTTTCCTGACAACTCCGGACATGAAAAGCAAAAGTGACCTGGCTTGTCACAATAGAGACAGCATCTGTCCCTCATCCGTTGGTTGCATTCTGCTTGGGATATCCTGTTCTACACAGCTGCATGGTTTCCTCTGGGTCACTAGGGGATGAAGGCAGTTTAATAGGGCTGGCAGACTCAAGCAATCTGATCTCCTGCTGTCGCTCCTGTTGGTGTTCTCTGAGGCGATGATCTACCTGGATGGCCACGTCAATGAGGGATTCGAGATCAGGTGCAGGGTCTCGGAATGCCAATTCATCCTTGAGCTCAGGAGACAAGACATGGTGAAAGGTAGCTATCAGGGCTTGTTAATCCCATCCACTCTCCGTGGCGAGGGTGCAAAACTCAATAGCAAACTCCGGTGCACTCCGAGTACCTTGAGAGAGATGAAGCAAGCTATGATCCACATCTCCCCTACTAGCTGGATGGAGGAAAACTCTCTTCATTTCAGAAATTAAGTCTTGACTGTTGGCTGTAAGTGGAGATTTCTGGTCCCATAAGGCTGAGGCCCAGTCCAATGCCTTGCCTGTAAGAAGGGTAATGATGTAGGCCACTTTACTACTTTCAGCGTGAAAGCTGCTGGGCTGGAGCTGGAAGGTCAGGGTACACTGGGTAATGAAACCTCTACATCTCTCAGGACTGCCATCAAATCGTTCAGGGGTTGGTAGTCTGGGCTCTGATGGTAAAGAAAACATAGGTCTTGGTGAAAGTTTAGGAGGTGGGTCTCGGGATGAGGCGGCTAGAGACTGGTGACTCAGAAGGTGAAGGATCTCTGACAGAGCTTGCTCGTGCCTCTGAATGGTTGCAGCTTGATCTGAAAGGGCTGACAGAATCCGTTCTAGGTTTGAGGTTGATGAAGACCCTTCCGCTGGGCTCACTTCCATGGTTCAGTCTTGCTGTAATGAGGCTGCCATAGGCAGGGATCGAACCTGGGTCTGTAGTGCTCAAGTGTTAGGTGTTTTACCACTGAGCTGATTTATGAATTCATTCAATGTATGCAGCTCTTCCGTACTAAGATTGCAGCCTTTAGCGATTTAATAAATCACACTAGGACATGTCACGATTTTAATTTGACTAATTTCAGTGTAAGGAGTAACAGAGCAAATGAGCATTTTAAAGTAGTCGGGGCTTGGTACTACCAGTACTGCAGAAACACTGGTATTATAATAATTATTTTTTTGTTAAGTATTGACTTGGAACCGAAGTACTGGTATTTTTGACAATACTAATTTGTTGTATGTATCGTGGCAGTTTCCAGGTAAAAATTAACACAAAAAGCACTACAACAGCAACTTTTATTTACTTTCACACAAATCATGAGTAAAATGTTATTTTATTAATTCATAACCACTTACTTTTTGCCCTGTTTCTCACACAATTCTATTTTATGACATCAGAAGTCTTTTTGTAAGCGCATACATTTTAAAGTTTGCATTACATAACCAAATACATTTAGGCTATAAACTTGTTCAGGCACAATCAAACCATGCTGTAGCTCAACGTTTAGAGAGTTAAGGCCAAAACACACTTTATGCAAGCACGTGAACACAGATGTGAGCACTTTGGCACCACATTGCCAATGCACGGTCCGGTTGAACATGCTTAACATGTGTTCTTAAGTTACCATCTCAGTTCTCTCAGCGGGAACAAATCTCAGTACTCAAGAGGGCGAGAGTTACCTTCAGATGTCTGTGCCATTAAACTGGATGTGCTATAGTTGCTATAAATATAATTATTTTATCTAACTTGCTCAGCAATATTCTCTTCAAACTAGGGTTGCTCCAATAACATAATTATGGCCTTGGTACGATACCAGCCCTGGTACCTCGGTATCGATAATAAATCAATACTATAATCAACAAATAAAAAGCCTCAGATTTTTGATGAAATTACACAGAAAATGACTTGATTAAAAGAACTGCATAAAGTCTTACAGATACAAATTATGCATTTTCCATTAAAACATTTCTGGATTCCATGTTAAATGTTTTAATTAAATGTTATAATAAAATGGTGTTTAATCAAATAGATACATACGTCTTTTATCAAATAAAAATATAACAATATTTTTTTATTTATAAAAAGTTTGTCAAATAAAATGCTGCACAACAGAGCTTCACAGTATTAATGAAAACATTATTGAAAAAAAATCTGTTAACCTGTTGCACAAGGCTGCTTGCATTTGCGATACTGCTTACAGATAATAATAATAATAATAATAATAATAATAATAATAATGCACCCATTTAAAACTACATAATTGTTATTATGAGTATTATTGCTACTTTTTGAATATTACATCTTTATATAGTAGTTATATTTTTCTGTCTTCAATTTCACTAATCCATTTGAATAGAGCTTTCATGTTAGCAGGACTTTTATTTTGAAAGAGTTCTTCCTGTTTTTATGGGTTAGTTATATCAAGCTTCCCATTAATGCTGGGATAATCCCTTCGTGGCTCTTGAGCTGAAATCTCCGAGCTGCACCCCAGGAGTTCATTAAAGTGTTAACAGCCATTTATACTTTAAACACACTGCTTGAAAATTAAGCAACATGAATTGCGGTCTGACACATTTCGGAACGCAACGGTGAGTGAAATAGAGCTTACATTGATACGTCTGCATAAAGGTACTTGGGTAGAGTATGTTTCGGCCCTTACTCCGATGGATAGAACCGCTGTATGAGTCCTCAAAAGTATGCGAGTCGACACATGAGTCGAAAGTGTCATAAGCACCTCATGATGAGTTCAACTGACTCAATTATTTGTTTGCAGCAGTTCAGATGTCAACAGATCCCAGTAGGCAAAGATTATCAGTGGACGACAAATAAATTTCAATCTACTTCTCATCCAAAGCTATCGAATGAATTCAGTAGACCTGGAATATACTGCAAGAGTCATATGGACTATTTTTAAACATTTTAATGGTGCTTTTGAGTCATTGTTTATGCTTGAAAGCACCAATCTCCATGTGTTGCCATGGCATGAATAAAAGTGACCAGAACATTTGGGAAAACATCTCCTTTTGTGCTCCACAGAAGAAAATCATACTTTGGAATGATTGAGTATATGATACGTGACAAATTATATGAACATAATTTTAATTTTTAGGAGAACTATCCCTTTAACATAATCTCCTGACCTCCATGCAGAGAAAAGGTTATCGCAGGTTAATTAAAAACGTGATACAGAAACAATCCTTGGCAGCTGTGTCAATTTGAATCAAGAATGAGAGCTAGCTAGAACAAAAGAGAGAGAGAAATAGAGGGCAGATAGAGGAATGGCATGCATCCAGACACGATTGAGCATTGGTGAAGAAAGGAAGCCTGTCTATTCTAAATTACATTGCTCATTTAATCACAGAAGTGTCCAAATTATCATCCTATTATCACATCAGCAAAACAGGAAGCTGGGACACATGCATGATTGAATAAATCAGCTGGAGAGGAAGTCACCCGTATGAGAGCTGACCAGCCCACTAGTGTGCTCACAGTCACAACTGTTAATTCCTCATCAGCAGAGATGAGATATGATTGAGCTTCGAAAACCCTGGATTTGAGAAGCATGAGAGAGCACAGATAAACAGAACAACAGGATAAGGGTGAGATTTACTCTGTGCAGACCTCAAGCAGGAAACACCTGTGGATGGCACCATGCTTTCTCATGTCGTTTTCTCTTAAAGATAAGCGCATATATACAATACACAAATGGATGTGTACTTAAAAGGTGAAGGGTTTAATTTTTTCGATGTTAAAATACTTCTATTCTAACTTGATGTGCAAAGACAAACTATAAGTAAACAATTCGTCTGATGATTCCCTCGAGTCAACACTGTGGCACTTTCAAAACATTGCTTTATATGTTTGAGTGTCCTAAGCGGCCTGATATAGCAACATTGGCTTAACCAGTGGGCAGGACTGTCTATATACAGATAGGGAAAATGTTCTGTAAATTTGTTTGAAAACAGACAATATTTTAGCAATAACGTTTAATGGTGCTAGTGGCGCAGAAATTACACAAATGGCCCCAACATAAACCAGCCTGCTCACTCATACTGGACCTGGAGTGGGAGACCCACATTGACTCCATTGTGAAAAAGGCCCAGCAGAGGTTGTACTTCCTTTGCCAGCTGAGGAAGTTCAACCTGCCATAGGCACTGCTGATACAGTTCTACTCAGCAGCCATTGAGTCTGCCCTCTGCACTTCAATAATTGTCTGGTTTGGTTCAGCAACGAAATCGGATATCAGAAGACTACAAAGGACAGTTCGGACTGCTGAGAGGATTATTTATTGCCCCCTGACCTCCCGTCTGGAACTGTATAGTTCCAGATTGAGTAAAAGGACTGGAAAAAATCATTCTGGACTCCACTCACCCTGCCCACTGTCGCCTTCTATATATATTTATATTTTCTAATCACTTTTTATTTTTCAAATTTTTTTTAATAATCAATCATAATTAAGAATTAATCTAATTTGTGTTCAACAAAAGAAAGAAAGTCATACACATCTGGGATGGCATTATCGTGAGTAAATGATAAGAGAATTATAATTTCCTTCTAAGGTAAAACAGCAGTTGAACCCTGAACACGGTACATGACTTATGTTAGCGTAAACACAAACAAGTCTAAATGTTCCATTCTATTTCAGGTGCTCTGAGACCACTGTGAGATGTGAGCTCTCTGAGCTGTTCAGGTGGAAATATGACTCACACACTGTTTTAATGATACACCAACTCAGCAGAATCCAAACCTACAGAGAGAGCATATCAAACTGACCCTGCATCAGTAAGCAGGCACCATGAAATGGTTTTGTGGAACAATCTAATGTGGTCAAATTCCACTAATTAATTCAGTGTTTTGTTTTGTTTTTTATTCCCTTTTTTGGCTTTTTAATGAGATAGGGAAAGTAGAGAGGTGACAGAAAATGAGAGGGAGAAGAGTGGGAATGGGATTGTGAAAACACCTCACGAGATGGGACTCGAACTGGAGTCACCCCCGATGCATCAGCACCACATGTCATGAGCATAGCCCGCTAGGCTTCAGCTCTGACAATACATTTACCAAAAGGTTGCAAGTTCAAACCATTTAACGGCAAATCAAAAGTACCAGAGTTTTTATATGTACCAAGGTATTCTATTTATGTATCATTGGAGGAACACGTAAACACCATGGTACATGGTACCACCTGATCATATCTCCTATCCCAATAAATAGACATACTGTAAAATTCTAAATTGGGCATCAAAAATAGGTGTCCAATGGTGACATCTACAACAATGTGTGTTTAGTGTGGAATACTGCAGTCAGTTTATATAAATGTTTAATTTATTAATTTATAGAATTTACATAATTGCATTTATTATAACATTTGTGTATACCATTTTTAGATTCAAACTGCTTCAAGGAGTGACTTTTAGAAACACTCTTTTGTCATGCACAAACTGTTAAAACTGCACTTAGATTTCTCACCGTTTAACTCCCCAGTGCCATCAGAGGAAGTCAGTACTTCCCTCTACCATGAGCTGAAGACAAGGAAGTGACCCCACAAAGCTGCAGAGTCTCTCAGCACTGTGCTCCCTGAGGGCATATCCATGCATGCATATAGCATTGTTTGCAGACATTTATTCGTGCACTGACTTAGCATCAAATACTTAGTTTGAAAGTTCTTAAGAAGGGCTTGACCTAATCCTGAGAATTTGATGTATGTCATGTGTTTTATAATCTATCAGTAAAAGGGCATGAATTTCAAATGCAGTATATTTTTTTAACGCACTTCCTCATAACATGCTAAAACAAAGCAGCATTAACCAGCCTAAGCTGATTTACTGGTCTAAGGTCTGTTTACAGGGGTTTGGGGTACTTTTCAGCTGGTCAAGTTGGTAGACCAGCTTGCTAAACCAGCTAAACACAGGCTTGGCCAGGCAGTTAAACCAGCTAGACCAACTAAAGACCACTTTGGCTAGGCAGGGAGACAAGATAGACCAGCATGGACAGGTAGGCAAACCATCTAGACCAGCTAACAACCAGCTTAGACCAGTAAATCAGCCTAGGATGGTTTAAGTTAGGTTTTTTTGTTTGTTTTTTAGCAAGGGAGGACAGTTGTCTTTCTTTGAATATTTCTGTTCATAATTTGGTCGCCAACCACATCATTTTCACATATGTTCACACTGTCAGCATAAGTGATTTTAAACAACTTGTTGAAAGCAAGTCAGTTTACAGTAAGGAATAAACAAAACAACACGTGGTGAAAGCTTTCCTGAGATAAAACAATAATAAAAATAATAATAATAATACATACTGAGAATTCTTCTGATCTCAAATTAAACTGAAATGTGAGTACAACACATCCCATATCACGTCTTACTCATGTCAACATGTATGTAGGTAGCGCTACGACACAAGCAAGCTTCCATAGATTCCTAGCACCTAAGCTGATGACAATCTGCTGGTGAAGTTCATGGGATTCCTAGTGCAAAACGCCTCTGAAAGACTGGATATACACTCTATCGCTCTCTCTCTCTCTCTCCAAATCAACACCGACATCCTGTTCATCTCAGATCTCTTCTTTCTGCAGTACTGCAGCTCAGTGTGAAAAATACCCTTCCAGTAAGCAAAGACACACACATAGAGACACAAGCTTGCTGTCCTCTGTATGTCCGCATTCATATGGCCTGCTGAGTTCAGCTCAACATCCATACTCTTGCAGACACACTAGGGTTTGGCATTCTATCAAATATTCAAAATACTTTTTTTGACATTATACAGAACAATTTAGCTGGTGATATAAAATGAAGCAACATTGTGAATAGCAAAGATTTGAATGCACTTTTTATTTTGTCATTTAGATTCTGTGTCATTACATTAGTTATGTGACCAGTATTCATGGACAGCCATTTCTTCCCTAAAGTATCTACATCACTATGTAACATATTTGCATAATGCCTACCTAAGGGCTACTTTGGCTCGCCCTCAAACAAAGGTAGTTATAGCCAAGGCCAGGATGAGTTGGGTTAGTGTTGTCGCCATGAAGACGCTGTTTTCTTCACTGTAAAAGCAAAACCTCTTTGTTTGGACTTCCAAAGGTAGACGAATTGAAGTATCAGTGGTTTAAATGTATTTTTACCATTATTCCTCAGCAGTACAACCACAACCAATGCCAGATTTTCAAGACGGTTTCTCCTGAAAGATGGTGCCGTTCCCACTTTGCTGGGACAATCTGGCACTTCAGGATCACAACCTGTAAATATGCTTTATTATTTGTGGACTTATCTGCTACTGAGAGTTCAAATGCGGTGTTTTGTGTTGTAGCTACGGTGTACACCCAGTGCACAGCTGTAGGCCTCTGCTAACCTGATAGCTAATGTTATTGTGTTGAAATAGACTTGCTAATCAGCTGTGGGCCCACTTTTACCTACGACCGTGTAGAATTATGCAGATTGTTTGTCATTCCTACTATCATGAATAGTGATCAAGTGTAGAGATGGATTTATTTTTACAAACAGTAATTTTACGTCTGCAATCCAAGGTAGTGCTCTAAGGAATAAGTTCAAACTGTCCCATTACAGTAAGGGTATCTATTCTGATTTAACTCTGATTTAATGATTTGTTTGCATCATCACTCAAAACATTTCACAGAAGTCTCTCATTTAAAAAAATTATTTGTATATTTAAAAATATCTGTAAGAAAATGTTGCCGTTTATAATAACTGCTGTTGAAAAGTATTATTTGGGCAGATTAATTACAATTATTTAACATCATTCTTCCCTGTGTTCATTTAAAAACTGCGTGGAAAACATGCCTTGATTTTTATTAACTACATAATTTTACTTCTTACATTAAATATTTTAAATCTACAGAAATAATGGTTCCACACACTGAACAAAAGTGTTGATAGCACCTTAGGCATCTAAATATAGACAAAGGTCCAGTATCTCCAAAAGTGAAAGGTCAAAAGAGCAAATGCTGAGGTCAGCACTTACCCTGACGAAGTTGTCGGGGAAGAGCCCCCTCCGACCATCTAGCTCCCCTGCCCACCAGCCCCCCTCATCTTTCCTGATGTTAATGATGATGTCACCGACAGCGATGGTCAACTCGTCATCGTGCTGGGCCTGGTAATCAAACTCCACAATGGCTTCCACTGAGAGTGTGAAAGAGACAGAAAGAGAGAGAGAGAGAGAGAGAGAGAGAGAGAGAGAGAGAGAGAGAGAGAGAGGAAAACAATTAATGGTTACCTACAGGAAGCAGGATATGCAGTTACAGTATTACTGTACAGTGCTCAAACAGACCTAAACATACCACTTATTATAAATCTGTTTTGTATGAACACTTTCTGTTTTCAAGGATTTTTTTGTGTGTCATTGATTATGAATATATCCCCCTTACATTGACCGGTCCATTATTTCGCCATCAGCCATTGATAAACCAATATCAGTCAGATACAATGATTCAACATTTGATTCAAAACATCCTTTGTTACTTCTATATGACTCAAAATCTCTACATTGTCTAGGGGTGTTTGTGTCAACAGATGTGTGCAGAAACTGTTTAGCAATTTCCCATGGAACCTGACCACAGCAGAGAGTGGTCTCTGGATACCACCCCCTACATATGCATTGCCACTCCCTGCTCAAGGGTATCAATACCAGTTCGTCAGATACTCTGCTGCAGAGATGGTACTGCAGTTTAGGCAAATATGAAATCATGGTCCATGACAGGATTAGGCAGAATCGAGAATTGTCTTTTTGGATTAATGAGATTTGAATCAAATTTGCATGGAATTTAACTACAGGTTGAATTGGAATTTAAACTGGAATGATCAAAAGGAATATACTGAAGTTGTAATTCAAACAATTGAAACAGGAAATTCATTTGAATTTTTACATAATTCATTTTGACTAATTATGAATACTAGATTAGAAATATTCTCTAATCTAAGTTCAATGCTATTAGTTAACACCATCACAAAATAAAATGTCCATACATCACAACACAATTCCCACCATACTGTTTTCTTATAACTTTATAAAAATAAATATTGTCATCAAAATATTAATTTTATGATTATATATAGATGTTTGGCTACATCTAGAAACTACATCTGGAAATTAAGTGTTTTTCCAGAATGGTTCATAAAATGAATGTTAATATAATGTAATTTACATTCACTTAGCATTTTATTAGTAACACTATGGTCCTAATTATGTGCCCGATGTGGTCTTCTGCTGTTGTAGCCCATCCACCTCAAGGTTTGACGTGTTGTTCATTCTGAGATGCTATTCTGCTCACTACAATTGTACAGAATGGTTATCTGAGTTACCGTAGCCTTTCTGTCAGCTCCAACCAGTCTGGCCATTCTCCATTGACCTCTCTCATCAACAAGGCATTTCCTTCTGCAGAACTGCCCCTCACTGTCTGTTTTTTGTTTTTGGCACCATTCTGAGTAAACTCTAGAGACTGTTGTGTGTGAAAATCCCAGAAGATCAGCAGTTACAGAAATACTCATGCCAGCATGTCTGGCGAAAACAATCATGCCACGGTCAAAATCACATTTCCCCCCCATTCTGATGGTTGATGTGAACATTAACTGAAGCTCCTGACCCATATCTGCATGATTTTATGAATTGCACCGCTGCCACATGATTGGCTGATTAGATGATCGCATGAATAAGTAGGTTCACAGGTGTTCCTAATAAAGTGCTCTGTGAGTGTATATCAAGTACAATTTCTATAAGTGGCATTTCAAAGACTGATTATTAATATCATCTAAAGTTTTGGGGAAATACTCCCAATTACCCATTTATTATTTGTACGATTGCAAGTTTATGGATAATAGATGGGTCACGGGTAAGACTGAACAATTGATATGCTATTAAAACTGCACTTAGACCACACCACAGACACACTGTAAAGTTCATCAGTTGACCCTTAAGCCTTGTAAAACTTTCTGGAAAGAGCTGAGCTGTGCAGGGAGGAAAGCATGAGGTTGTATAACAGAAATCGGTCAGCCCACAGTCATAACAAACACAAAAGTATTCAACAATGCTTCCAAACATCTGGTGAAACACATACGCCTACACACACATAGATAAAAACATCTACAGACACAAACCCACGCATACTACATAAATGCATACTATTATGGAGATGCAAAAGTCTATTCATCATCTCTAATGTCTGATCAGGCCTAGCCAGCCACAATCTTCAGACTGTTTTTGCATTTCCTGCATTGATTAAATGGAGTTGAGAGTACAACATGTTGAAAATATAATCAAATTAGCAAACAATACAGTGTAGATGAAAATTCAGAGTTTTGTGAGGATTGTTTTTTTTGTATTTTTTATTACAAATGATTATTAAAATTGAATTTGAAATCTAGGATGAATTTCAAAATGTCTTAGTATTTGTGAAGTCCCCCTTTTGCTGTAATGACAAGTTAAAGCAAAACCTGGTGAATCATGTTTTTGAGAACATTCCAAAGTGCATCTTGTTTGCTCTGAAGGAAGCAAGGAAATCTGACCTTCCATCCCAAATGGTAAATATGGTCAATTTCATTATTTGATTAGTGGCGTAGGAACAGTGCCGAATCAAAAATATTCCTCTCCATTTTACTTCATAGTGTCACAAACGCTTTCGAGAGCACCTCCGCGGTCGGCCACCGGAGATCCGACTCACCTGAGTTCTAATTACCCACATACCGGGCTTTATCAATCCACAGCTGATCCCCATTTCATCTCCCTCTATTTAAGCTACGCGCAGTCACACACTCAGTGCGAAGTCTTGTTTGTTCCGGCTACACTACTGAGCGTTCTACTACCATTCCTGTTTGATTGCCTGCCTACCTGAACCTTGCCTGTCTCTTCGTGATTGCCCATTGCTGCCTGCCCTGACATCCTGCTTCCCTCACAACGCTCCTACTCTGCCTACGTTTGCCCTGATTCCCCATTGCCTGACCATTGCCTGCATATATCTGTGAGTTTCAATAAAACACTGCTTATGGATCCCAGCCTACCTGAGTCTTTGTTACACATTGTGTATCTTTGCTTTACATTTATCAAAATCCTAGAACTTTCAATTATTATTTCAATACTTACAGGTTTAAATTAGATCTTGAATCCCAGATTTTCAATGTGTACTAGGGGTGGCGGGAAAAATCGATTCTTAGATGCATCACGATACGGACTTGCACGATTCTGAATCGATACACAAACGTCAAGCATCGATTTTATGAATGTTTCTTGCTAAAGTGATGTTGACGGAACGCAAAAGACGCACCTCGTAAGTGTGCAACTACAGCGCCCGGACAGTCTTTTGGCATGTACTTAACATGAGACACTCGGGATTAAAAGCAAGTGTATGGAAGCACTTTGGATTTAAGAAGACGAAGGGAAACGTGAGTTAGACAAGAGCCACATTGTATGCAAGCTGTGTCAAACTAAAATAAAATATTTTGGAAACACGACATACACGAAAACCCATATTACACGTTTCCACCCGGAGGAAGAAAATAAATTGCCGGTTGTAGCTGCAAACCAGATGACAATCGAGCACCGATGTCAAAGCTTCCACCCAGCTCTGAAAAGGCTAAGAGAATTACAAATCAATTGCAATATTTATTGCCAAGGACTTGCGTCCTTACTCGGTTGTTGAAAACCAGGGCTTTCGGGGTATGTTGCGCACGTTGGAGCCGAGATACAACATCCTATCTCGTAAATACTACATTGACACAGCGATCCCCACACTTATGTATTATACTTATGTATTCATGGCACTAGTGTCTCTGCAGAAAGAGTTTTTTCTACAGCAGGAGATATAGTCACTGCACAGTGGAGCACACTTGCATCTGAACATGTTGACCAGCTCCTGTTCTTACACAAGAACTTGCACATCAAGTAGCTAAACACATTTGCACCGTCACGCACTGTCACTTATTTC
Organism: Xyrauchen texanus; assembly: GCF_025860055.1. Classification (NCBI taxonomy): domain Eukaryota; kingdom Metazoa; phylum Chordata; class Actinopteri; order Cypriniformes; family Catostomidae; genus Xyrauchen; species Xyrauchen texanus. The sequence goes on from NC_068316.1 coordinate 11,608,702, forward strand.
ATATCAATATATGCTGTAAACAGACCTGGAAATAAACTCGGAGTCTTACTAAGTTCTACAGATTTTACTGTACTGCCCTCCACTTAGTGTGTCAGCCATTTATAAAAAGGTAGTCAACATTTTGACTCCCCTCTGCTTTTTATTGTGGTTTAAAGCTAAATGTTTTTTTGTTTTTTTTCTGAGGGACTCTTTTATGTTCAGGATTTATTTTAAAGTCAGAAGCTTAAGACTCTTATTTATCATTGTATAAGTGCATTTTATATTATTTCTTTAATTTAAGTGCAATTTACAAGTTATTCAGAATATGCCACAAGCATAATTTTTGTATGAGAGCTGCTAGTACAGAAAGCTTTGTATGATTTTTGGCTCAGCAAAATGTTTATTTTTTTTGTCTGATTTGACTTGCCACATTGCTTCCATTTGTTGTATTAATAAAAGTTATTGGAAGTAAATTCATTATGAATCATTACAAATATTTAGCTTTAAAAGTACAAAGCAGTCAGTGAGAAAAAATTCTGTATTGAAAAAAATTTGCATCAAGATGCATCGATAATCGTTTTATAAACTAATCGCAGCTGTCTGAATCGCAATCGATTCGAATCGTGAGGTGTCTAGAGATTCCCACCCCTAATGTGTACTCAGACTTTTTAACCCCACTGTATAAAAGCTAATACAATAATGTGCAATTGGTAAATATTTGCATAAATCAGCAGAGCTGACTGATGATCGTTAAGTCAGTCCATCTCAGTTTCCTGTTTGTGATGTCCTCTTTCTCTTTCTCTCTCCTGTCTTCCAGCTGTTTGAGGTTTGAGGTTTGGAGTAGAGAAAAATGTGACAAAGCACAGCTGCCATGTTTATAGTGGAGCATGTACCAAAAAAACCTTCTCCCCACACACACACATACACTCACGGACCAAAAATACTTGAACTCCTTTTGAATCTCAGCCACGCCCACAAAATCCCAGTCTCCATCTGACTTTCAGCATGACCTTTCCTCATAGACCTACACACAAACACATTCACACACAACACACTTCCAAATTTAGACAACAACATAAAACAACAAAGCAAGCCTCGTCTCCTGTTTATTTGTGTGTTTTTTCTCTCTATTTCTGGTGCTTGGAAGCTTCAACATAATATTGCTCATATATAGGGGTTTGAAAAAAACCCTGACCCTACTTCGACATGTCACTTGTCCTGCATCATTTGTGCACCTCAAGTGGTGCTGTTTGTTGAGAAGAGGTGTGCTATTATTTTGTAAGCTATTAGACTAACGTCTTTCACCTGGCAACTGATAAAATAGGTGAAAGATTTTGACTTATATTGAAGGAGGAACCTGAACCATATCTAGGGACAAGAATATCATAGAGACTTGGGGATGGGCTTTATGACGTAGGGCAATAAGCAACCACCCAGCAATCCACTAAAAACAACTTATAACACATTTACAACCACATAGCAACACCCTGGCAACCACCCACAACACCCTATAGCATAGTGGTGGTGACTTATCCTATTTACTACTATACAAGATTTAGGTTTAGGGGTAGTAGAGTTAGGGCACAGAAATATCATTATCTCAGTATAAATACAATAGAAGTCAATAGAAAGCCCTCACCATAATAGAAAAACAAATTGTGTATTTGTGTGTGTATATTCTGGTTCTGGCCAAACTTCTGATTCTGATGTGACCTGATTCCTCATTTTATGTTCTTAAAAAGCTCTGCATCCTGTCTCATGCAGGTCTGGCTGAGCCACGTGAGTGCATTAAAGATTCGAATTATTGTTCAAAACTGGCCTAATTACATGCTGGCCATCTCCACCACCCCCTATAAATACTCCTCCTCTTAAATAGATCTTTTAGTCTTTGCCTCTGGTCTCAGCTGATTCACACTGATGTAAGTCAAGTGTTTGTCTGTGTTACTCAAACCATGTGATGCACATTTCACGCTAATATCTCTTTCTCTCTGAGCTCTCTTATGCATTAAACATCAACACACTCGATCAATAATACCCACTGAGTTTATGTATGCCTGATCCATTACCCCAGTCATACAAATATTATATCTATAATCCACTGTTTACAGGTGATCTCTTATAGATCACCCAAAACTATTAATTCTGTCATTATTCACTTTCATAGTTGTCTCAGCATAATAACCTGGGATAAGAGAATAGTGATCACATCCCTGGATGTATATTGTTCTATAAAAATAAAAAAAGTCTTAAAAACTCAAATTCTAAACCCATTCATCTGAAAAATTGCTTTTGTTACTATTTCAAAAAATGTGACTGTAATGTGAAAGGTGTATGTAAACTGAAATGATTGTGTAATATGATTGTGTTTGTTTGAAATGCCACAATGAACAAACAAACAAAAAGCTGGCATAGGAGAACGTGTAAAGAAAAGTTAAGAATTATGTGTGTTATTGATAAGACTATTCCTAACTTTGATCCATTACAAGATCAATAATGTTTCAGCATTGAATGAACAACCTTCTTGGGAAATGATGTGACTGAACTGATGTAAATCCCTCATTGTATCCTCGCCTGTGGGGACCTTGTGACTTAAAGTAGGTCTAAATTGGTCATGTTTAAATGAATTTCCTCATACTGACTGAGGCTGTCTGCCTCTCCTTCACATAGTCCCAAAAGGTTAATCAAATTTACAGTATTAGATTGCATTAAATGGAACTAGATGGACCAGAATTAAATTAATTACATTGGGAAAAGTATTTTTGAGACTTGTGGCAGAGCTCATGCTGCTTGAGCTGACTGTTTGAGAATTAAGTGAAAAGCGCAAACTGACTCCTTAACAACAACCCTTTTTTGCATTGTTTAGAGCAGAAAAGAGCTAGATAAACTTGAGAGTAGGCAAGACAGACACAGAAAAATGAAAACACTGCAGATAATCTTTACGGCCAAACCATTTAATGCCAACTTGGTACACACCTCAGAAATAAAGGCAAAGAATCCGACTTTGAAGCACAGAAAAAGAATAACATTATAAGACCTGTTTCACACACACTGTTTCAGCCAGATTTTCAGAATAGAACAGAATAAAACCTATTTGTGTGTATATATATATATATATATATATAGGTGATGGTGTATATATATACATATACACCGATCAGCCACAACATTAAAACCACCTGCCTAATATTGTGTAGATCCACCTCGTGCCGCCAAATAGGCCAACATGCTATTGAGATGGTTTTTTTTCACCACAATTGTACAGAGCGGTTATCCGAGTTACCGTATACTTTGTGTCTGATGCTAACGGTTACTGTAGACAGTTCGAACCAGTCTGGTCATTCTCTGTTGACCTCTCTCTTCAACAAGGCATTTCCATGTGCATGTGAGCGTTTGAGAGCAGCCGGCTGTAATTAAACAGCACACCTGTCACGAATTTAGTCAGATCGTGTAATGCCGGTATTTTTTTAGCATCTGTATTCGGTAGCTATTAAAATATTGAACTGAGCAAAGATTTCGTCACACTCCTAGCTAATCGTAGCTGCATGCTGCAGTTTGTAAACTGTTGTGCTGGACAAACGTCTTTGGTGTCACGTTTTAATTCAGCTTCTCGTGCAGGAACATTGGGCATATTTTGTAGATACCAAATAAAGTTTAAAAGATCAACATTTAAAAACACGTCTTGAGGTGAATTTCACATTTAAATTTGACAGCCTTCCAAAGGAATGCCACGGGAATGTAAATATACATTGCAGAATTGTTGTCATTTAGAAATTAGATTGAGTGGGTGTCTGAATCGAGATCACAATCTTTTAAAGATGAATCGTATATATATATATAGCATAGCATGTATTGCCCTGAAATAGGAAGAAAGGTTGTTCGTTTTCCTTTTTGTACACAAAAAAATACTTCCGCAGCTATACTGCAGAATATTTTTTTTTATCTGAGAATGCTGAATATAATATTAAAAATACAAATATTTGAAAATGTCTAAAAATCCTTTAAGAGAAGCAGCATATAAGATATTTAGACTTACTTTTAGAGAATAGATCTGGAATATAAGTATATTTTGTCTTTACTGCATGTGCAGAAGTATAACCAAGTGAAAAAATGCACTTACTGTATATATAAAATGCACTTACTGTATATATAAAATGCACTTATATTTAAGATACATTCTCTTAAATTCAGAAAACAGTGCTTTTCGAAAAAAAAAACGTACCAAAGTGGATACATTTGAAAACGCTATCTTTGCACTGTAGTGTGAACAGGGAAAATGGAGATTATGATGATTAAAAAATGATGATGTATTTGCTGTCATGTGATCCATTCAACCAAAAACAATCAAGATGGCGTCCTATGTTGTAGCCTTTGTGCCTGCTATTCACTTTGATTGTGTTGTTAAAGATAAATGTTACACTGTACAATATTCACATTGTATTCCATCAAAGGCGATGTGAAGTTTCCTCAGAACACGAGAACAATTGATTTTCATACCGTACATGGAAATTACACAGGGACACGCTTCTTACATTTTTTTTCGCATGCGCAGTATGTGGATTTAACCGTTAACAGTGAAGACGAGCAATGTTTGGAAAATTTTGAAAACGGCAGTGTGGATGGAGACCATTTCAAAAATACTGTTTTCAAATGTATCCAGATTCATGTGGACGTAGCCTCAAATTCAAATTGCGTAGCAGAGCAGGAGAAACCAGTGATCCTCCAACTAGGTCAGACTGCATGAAAATGCAAGAGGAGAAACTATCATGACATCTATGCTAATAGTCACAAACACAAACCCTCACATGACACATGCTCTCTGTTGCTGATGCCGAAAAACTAATTAATGCATTCATGACCTCAAGACCAGATTATTGTAATGCATTACTGGGAGGATGTTCTGCAAAATCAATAAATAAACTTCAACTGGTTCAAAATGCAGCATCCAGAGAGCTGACAAGAACCAAGAAATATGATCATATTAGCCCCATTTTATCATTGTTACATTGGCTAACTGTTAAATTTCTTATTAATTTTAAAATTCTGTTAACTACATACAAAGCTTTGAATGGTCTAGCTCCGCAGTACTTAAGTGATCTTCTAACACGCTATATTCCTTCAAGTTCATTATGATCGCAAAATTCTGGCCTTTTAATAGTTCCTAGAATATTATAATCCACAAAAGGAGGTAGATCCTTTTCATATTTGGCTCCTAAACTATGGAATAGTCTCTCTAACACTGTTTGGGATGCAGACACACTCACTCAGTTTAAGTCTAGACTAAAGACATCTATTTAGCCAGGCATACACCTAATTTATCCATCAATCCACAATTAGGCTGCTTTAGTTAGGTCTGCAGGAACCAGAAACCAGAAATATTGATCATAATAAATAACTCTGCAATATATTGAATGATATGTATGCTAATATTATTCTATTTGTTTCACTGTCTCAACTTCAGGACTCCTCTGCTGAGGTCACCAGAACCGGCTCGATCCAGCTCCATTCCTACTTTATGTTGGACTCCACTGCTACGTGTCTCTGAGTGATGAGGATTAATAGCAGCCGGTGCTAGTCAAACATCACTTCAGTCTATTACGATGGACTTCAGAGGATGAACTGATGCCAATGCCAACCATAAGACATGGGATACTTCATATGCCATTGCCTGAACCTTGGACTTAGGATAGACCTCACTGAAATCACCAGCCGGTTGAACTGCGATGGACCTCACTGATCTCTGCCTACATCACCTCGGTCTAATTATGGACTACACTCTTGAAATGGAGTACATGAACTTAATCAATTAATTGCCAACAAAACCATTCATCAGCCAACTAACAAAGGACATTGCATCTATGTGAACTTCTACAGTTAATCCAGGATGGACTTCAAAGACATTAGTCATTAATCTTACAGTTCATACAAAATCTATGTTTAAACACTGAACATTAACACTTACTTAGTTTAAAAAATGTGCTATACAAATAAATAATTACTTAACTTTACAATTCAACTTGCTTCATCAAAGCACAACACAGGCTTACAGACTTGAAGGGGAAGATCCTCTTAAATGCATGACCCCATGTGGCTCACCATGTGTCCTGGGTTCCTGAATCCTTTTAGCCAAGCCACTAATTATGTGGGTTAGAGTTGGGTCACACTGAGAAAGGGTGTAAATTGGACATTTCATCACGATACAGTCTTGAATAGCTTCTGTTGTCCTGCGATCCGATTTTTGCAGATACTTCAAATGGTACGCCACGGTACGATTCGATTCAGGGGCCTGTGATCGAATTGCCTATTTTACACAATCAATTACGTACTTCAGATTTTGGAAAAAAAATTACAAAGATAAATAATAAAACAATAATGTCTCACACACAAGTGATCAACACTCGTTTGTAGCTAACATTTTTCAGTTTAGTCCAATTCAAAATACCATGACTTGTTTCAAACAGTTGAAATGAAAAATGATGTTACAGTTAACTGGGATAAATGTTAGTAAGGGGTGTTGATGTGTAGATGTTTAAAGTCTCAGAACTGATTCTGGAGCTGAGGAGGTGTTTCTCTTTCCCTCATTAGTGCTGTTCAGAATGTCGGCATTGTCAAGATGTTTCACATGGTTGAACTTTTACATGGTTCTTTAAAATAGCAAATTCTCAAGTAAAATTAAAATGGGTCACATGCACAAGGATATCGATGGAAGCCCGAATCTGCTTTTGTCACGAGAGCTCACATTTTAAGGAGTGCCTGGTTGACGTGCTTGCACGGATCCTGTCAATAGAGCTCGCATTTTGCGGGAGGCCCGGTAGGTGCGTGCGCAGAGCACGATTTGGCTTCAAAGACCCCGCTCATATCCATATCCCACATGAAAAGCATATTTAGCACTCATATGATTTCTCTAACAGAAATGCGTACGGACGTGGCTGACATGAGAGTATTAAAATTAAGGTACATTTTTAAAATGGCTATAACGATATTTACGCGTTGTATCAATAACATTGGATCATTGGTCATCGGATCGATGCATCGATCCAGATCGATGGCTCGTTACCCCCCTAAAACTAATGTAAGACGCAAAGTGACACACTTTTCCCAGAAGCATAAATCTCAAAGCAATGTGCCATCAAATCATGTATGTAAGACAAACACTCTTGGTTAGTTGAAAGGATCGAGATTAAAGTCTAAGATTACTCTCTCTAAACTACCTGTTACATTTACTTCTCCAAAGTGAGACACTTAAATAATTTATGAAGGTGTTTGTGTCTACAAAGCACATGGTTGTTTGTATGCCCTACTGCACATATACTGTATGAGGACATCCTGCAAGTTTTGTAAAGTTTCATAATTTCTTAACTACATAATTCAAGAGCCAAATATGTTCCAGTGAGTTTAACAAACCTTAAATAATTAGCTTACAAAAGCTCTTTAAGCAAATTTTTTTGACTGTGTGTGATGAATAAATCTGCAACTATTGCAAGATATCATACAAAACTCATTTACTTTGGGCATAGATTTGTCTTGAACATTGAGGGGGTTGAAGTGAGAAGCACTTACATGTTTCCATTGATCATGGTTTAAATATTGGGTGGGATTACTGTCCCCCCTGGAATCTACGCCCCTGGGCTCATCATATTTATAATTTAGCTATAACATCTACTGCATGAAGTGACTGACACATTTAGTCTATCATTTTTGTGGCTCCATGTGCATTATGTTTAAACTCATCTAGATGCTAGTGTACTCCTATAAACGGGCAAAATACATTTTAAGCAGATAAAGTATACACATTTAAATTTGACAGTTTTTCTCTACATGGAAATGGAAAAAACAATATTAATATTGCTGCCTCCTTTTGCACTCGCTCATTTTGTCCAATGCTCTTTAGGGTGAGAAATGATTCCTCCGCCTAAAAATACCAACTTCTAAATTGAGTTCATGGCTACGATTAGGGCTGAAATAATTAGTCCACATTATCAACAACATCTACAATAAGAAATTCTCGACAAAAATTGTCATTGTCGAATAGTCGTCTGATTTCATTTAACACAAAATGAGATTGTTTGGGAAGCTATTGATGACGCGGAGAGTAGTAAAAAAAAAGCAAAAGACCTTAACTCACTAGAGTGTGAAACTGAGAAAAATGACTTTAAAGTTTCTGTTTTGTCCAGACAAAAGTATTATAGGTAGGACTCCCAAAATTTCACAACTAGTTGCTATACTGAAGAAATGTTTGTATGCAAAAAATCTTGAGCTCAAAATTGACCTTTGACCCTTGTTTGGCAGTTACTGTACTCTGCCTTTGTATCATGTGCCAAAAATCAGGAGTCATGCAAAGGCAAAAGGCCGTAACTGACATATAATCAATATCTGTTCACCATACTTACATCCATTATAAGAACACCTAACCAAGGTCTAGTCATCATGGTATTTGTTTTAAATTATATAGAAGACCTTTGGTTGTTATGGAATGATTTTCTGGACATTATTCAAAAGGAATTGCAAATTGTGTTTGCAATTGCGTTTTCAATTTGTGGACGCATAAAATGTGACATAATCCAAACGCAATTGCAAATCGCGCATTACCGTTTGCATTTTCGTTTAAGCGAACGCACAGTGACTGCCAGATTTCAAATGGAAAAGCAAAGTCCGTTTGCAACTGTGTTTCCCATATCTTACGAGTTTTGGCCCTGTCATATTTAAATAGCAATTTCACCACGTCTGCTTTTTCACTTTCTCAGCGTCGCGTATGTAGCCAGCCAAAACTCAAATGGAATACTAATTCCCTTAGTATTTCCATTTCCGATGCCTTACACGGAAACCTGTCAATCAGGGTCAAGGGTGGGATTATGCTATGGGGCGTGTTTGTCTTGGGATGAGACCACTCACAGTCGACGGTCAAGATCAAATAAACCGGCGTCTGTTCAGGGCATCACCTGTTTATTTATTTTGTATTTATTTTAATGTTTATTTGACAGGGACAAATGCATAGAACATTGCTTTATAAAAAATACAAAGTAGATGCCACGCATACATGTTTCTAGCCATGACTAATTTGCAACCCCTGTCCCTGGTTAGGCTTATGAATTTAAAACAAAAATTACAGAGTATTGAGTTTAAGATTTATAATTAATAAAATACATACAACAAATACATCCCATATATGAAATAAGATATGGGCTTAAGTAGATGTGGAAGTCACTATAAAACAAAGTCTAGACACATTTAACAATACAAGAACACAAAAGTGTGCATATGTCTGTAGCGTGCTCACATATGCAACATTATGTTTGTATGCATTGTGTTATGTCCTGTACAGTCAGTGTTCACAAAGTTGTTTCAGTTTCAGCCATTGCTTTAAATGTGTATTAAAAACCTTGAAGTCTGTCAATGTTTTAATTTCAGATGCATTCCACAAATGTATGCCTCTTACTGAAAATGATGTCTGACCAAATGTTGTTCTACGTTTTGCGGCTATAGTTTCCACTTATTGTGCCTCTAGTTCTTATTCAGCTCTTTTGTTTATGTACTAGTTGACAGAATATTTCTGGTGCAACGTTGTTCACACACTTAAAAATTAGTTTTAAAAAAGAAAAATTTACAAAACTGTCAAAACTCAAGATATTATGCTTCCTTAGAATGATGCAGTGATGCCATCTTACAGATTTCTGGTCCATTACTTTTAATGCTTGTTTATATAATGACTCTTGACCGTCGACTGTGAGTGACGTCTCTTCCCAAGACAAACACGCCCCATAGCATAATCCCACCCTTGACCCTGATTGACAGGTTTCCGTGTAAGGCATCAATGGAAATACTAAGGGAATTAGTATTCCATTTGAGTTTTGGCTGGCTACATACGCGACGCTGAGAAAGTGAAAAAGCAGACGTGGTAATTGAAATTGCTATTTAAATATGACAGGGCCAAAACTCGTAAGATATGGGAAACACAGTTGCAAACGGACTTTGCTTTTCCATTTGAAATCTGGCAGTCACTGTGCGTTCGCTTAAACGAAAATGCAAACGGTAATGTGCGATTTGCAATTGCATTTGGATTATGTCACATTTTATGCGTCCACAAATTGAAAACGCAATTGCAAATACAATTTGCAATTCCTTTTGAATAATGTCCGGAAAATCATTCCATAGGTTGTTCCTATTTAGTGCTATAATGATAACACTAACACAGTTAAACAGTATAACAGATAAGTTACTTTGCAGTACAGTATGTACAGTATGAATAAATACAATAAATATTTTCACAATAAAGATAATTTAATTATAATTGAATACAAAGGTATATGTATTTAAATGCAAGATATAGAGTAATAATTAATTAAACATTGGACCAATACATTAGAGATTAGAGACTGCTCATTCCAAGTTTTTTACTGCCTCAAATAAAATCTTACTGAAAGCTAATTTTTTGAGATATCAACCTAAAATTTGGAACACAACTTGTCCATAGGTATATATGACAAAGCATTCTTGAAATACAACCATTTAAGTTTGGATAGTGATTTTCATGTCTATGCGAAAAAAGGGGGAGGGGTGACAGTTAAAGGGTTAAGGGTTAAGGGCCACCAAACTGCTCAAGATGCTCAGTCAACGAACTCGACTTGGATTACTACTTTTTAATTCTGAGATAATATAGACAGAGTATACCGAAAAAAAGTTGGAATTACTTTTACTATTTTAGAACACCTGCAAGAAGGAAATATGGCTCAAACACATATGGATTGTTGTGGATACAGCAGATGACGTGCATTGCTATGGATTATATCTTCTATGGATTATATCGGATTGCATGGAAAGGTAGGATGCCTCTGTATTTAATATTTGGTTTTCAGCATCTGATGTGAGGCGAGTGTCAGCGTCAACGTTAGCGCTAATTTACGTGACACAAATTACATTTAGCAAGCTCCGGGCTGTCACTGACATTGACAGATCTGAACCATCGCCCTATCACATCGCTATCACAGAGTAATAATACAAACAAGCAGTCGGCAGTTCTACACTTTATTTCAAAGATGTGTCGTGTGTATGTTACGCGGTTTGGTGACAATAAAAGAGCGGTAATCTTTGACAGTATGACAAAGCCAGAGTACAGTAACATCACAGCGGCACCGTAACATCTCTCTTGATGCCAGGCGAAACAAAGTCAGAACACCTTAACTCAACTTAAGCGTGCCGGAACAAAGGCTAAGAGCCGTAACAACTGTTACGGCGTTCTGCTGTGGTTTCTCGTATGGTTTTGGATGTTACGGTTGTCATAGCCCTTTAATTTCTCGTTAAAACAATCAAATTGACTCACGATATTTATTCACATGATAAAGGAGGTCTTGAATACCCCAAAAATGACATTAACTCATTTTTGACCAAACATGATGTTACGGCGTTTTGCCTTTGTAGGGCAGAGTACTTCAGCTAACACTTGATTGAGGAGAGGAAGAAAGAACAGCTCACAGCCCAAACACACTCCAAACTTTCCAAACAGATTAAGGTGATGTAGATTGCAGAATATTATAATACAAAAATGCGAAATAAGTAAATACAGAAGCAGTGTCGTCGTGAAATAAAGCAGAGCCGTAGGCCTACCTGGTGTTCCGCTTGAGCAACACTTACCTGTCAGAGCGTCTAAAAAGGAAACACTGCGCCGTTATATACTGTATTTAAGGCATCCTTTATTAAAGTTTAAATAACGAGGAAGCGGGCTGTATAAATAAGCACAATCTCCGAAACTGGCATTTGTCTGTGTGTCGCGTGAAAAACAGCGCGAGTGAGTTTAAAGTTCTCCCGGCTGATACACTGTCTCACGCGGAGACGCTCATCACTGGCGCACGCTTGCTGCAGCTACATTTTGTTTATAGTGATTGCTCGCGACATAGTGAATTATAAATAGTGTCACGGTGTATATCTTATGGTGAAGAAAATTGCCGATACGCAGCTCTATAAAGAAGAAAGTGTTTGTTTTTTGTGAGTTAAAGATGGATTGAAATCAAGTGAACAAAAAGGTGCGAGGGTGTAGTCTTAGCCCATTATACAATGCCCAAAAATATTTTTCTAGTCTTTTTTTGGTTTGTTTTCCGATATAAATATCTAAAACTCCCTATGTACATTTACTTTAGCAATTATACTGCAGAAGGAAAAACTGTTATTGGAGAATTTTGAATAAAATATTTAATTTTAATATTTAAATATTTTAAAATAATGAAAAATGTTTAAAACAAGAAACATTTACCTGAGAAGCAACAAATAAGATATATAGACTTGCTTTTAGAGCATTTATGTTGAATAACAGTATATTTTTCCTTTACTGCACTGGCAGAAGTATAAACAAGTGAAAAAATACACTAATATTTCAGATACATTCTCTTAAAGCAAGTCTAAATATCTTATATTTTGCTTCTCAAGTAAATGTACCTTGTTTTAAGGATTTTTAGACAATGTTAAATGGAAAACAAGACAAAAACACTTGATAACAATAGGATTTGTTTGCAGTAAAATTTTTAATTAATTAAACAATGAAAATCCAAGTAGTTTTTCTGCTTTAATTCAGTGAATATCATTCAGAGGTATTTTTAAAATATGATTTTGTCCTCTTTATTGTTAGTAAACACGTTTAATACAACCTTTTAAATCGAGGCACAAGCTGAATAGTCAGTTAATAGCTAATGATTAATCGCCCGAAAGGTCGAATAATCGTTCTAATAATCGTCAGATTAGCCGATAATAAAAATGAATCATTAGATGCAGCACAAGCTGTGATGTAAATATGTTTTTGATATAAAGCACAGAGTGGGATCACTCGCACTACTCAACCCAGTTTCTCTCGATATCGAGCACAAACCACAAAACTTACATGACACATTTGAATTCTAGTTCTAGTCCATTTGAGTTTTTTTTTTACCTTAAAGCGCTATAGAGGAAGTCAAACAGCTTTAACAGCTAGAGAGCAATTTTCTCTGAAATGTGTCACTTTGGTTTTCAGTGGTATTGCATAGCTTGTAATTTTTCATTAAAGGTGCAAAATTAATTACATTAATAATTCAATTAAAAATACATTTTTGACATCACAAAAACCTGCTGGTTTAACAGGGGTGTGTAGACTTTTTATATCCACTGTATATTCTCAATAGAGATGACTTAAATCCTAAAGAGCATAATGAAGTGTTTATTTTCATTCGATATTTTTTACTTATGTATTATTTCCTTTCTAAGACAAATTTATTGAGGAACGTTTCTAATAATAAGAATACTGGTCAACAACATTTGAATGAAATGTGGCATAATGTGAAATTAAGTTTTTATTATTCTTTTTATTACTTAACAATGTCAAGTTCCAAGTAAATTGAAAATTATATAAATTTAATTCACTGACTGGACTTTTCAAAAACAGGCATTACAACATGGTTATATAATATATAAATATTTATTATTGATTTTTAGACAAAACTTATATTGTGGTATATATATCGTTATCGTGATATAAAATTACTCAGATCATGATAAAAGATTTTGGTCATATCGCCCACCCCTAACATCAACACAGGAAAGAAAACTATACATGTCAAGCGATTTCATGGGATCTTTAAATCTTGAATGGCGCAATCTCTTGTAGACTTAAGAAACCAGTGATTAGTCACGCTCTTTAAAAGTAACAATTTTTCTTTTTCCTTCTGATACAAACGGCTTATGGTTGATATTGTTATAATAAAATAACAAAATAACTCTCTCCTGGAATCTTTTATGAAGACTTTTAGATCCTATTAGATTCAGTGGTAGAACTGTGACTGGTTCCCAACACTGTTCCTGCTGGCAATAAAAGAACATCTGTCATTGCAGAGTGGAACCTGTGGTAGATGCTTCACTATATGAGGAACTCTTTGTAATACACACAAACTTGCCTCTTTGAGTACTTCCCTGTTCTTTGCCAAAAGGGCAATGAATGCGCATGATACAGCAGGGCAGGCGTGATACTAATAAGACCAGAGTATAGTGTAGGACTACGGTATGTGCAGATATGGGCTTACTTAAAGGAATAGTTCACCTATAAATGAAAACTGTGTCACCTTGATGTGGTTCCAAACCCATATGACTTTATTTCTTTCATGAAAAACAAAAGGGTATGCAGTAAGCAATGTATCATTCTTTCTCTCCATACAGTGAAAGGGAGAGGCTGTCAATCAGCCTAACATCCTCTTTTTTCTCCACAATTTGGGTTTGGAACAACGTGAGAGTGAATATGTTTGGTTGAATTATCCCTTTAGAGGAATAGTACATCCAAAATTCTCTCATTATTCACTTAGCCCTGATGCCATCCCAGATGTGTAAGACTGTCTTTCTTCAACAGAACACAAATGAAGATTTTTAGAAGTTGATAGAGGTCTGTCAGGTCCTTATAATGCAAGTACACAGGGGCCAGCACTTTGACGGTCCAAAAGTCATATTAAGCAGCAATAAAGTAATCCACACGACTCCAGTCAATCAATGAATGTCTTCTGAAGTAAATTGATACGTTTGTGTAAGAAAAGAAATTGCGAATCTTTATTTTTGGGTGAACTATTCCTTTAAATTACACATAGAATTAGAATTCACATGGAGCCCCATAAATGTTAGACAGCCCTTGATCACCATGCATTAACTTTTTACTATCCCGTTCAAGTAGGACACAGATAAAACCCTGCGGGATGGCATAACAATTCTGAAATCATGGTGGTCACGTATTCTATTCTGACAATTATTCATTTTTAGGCTTGGCTTCCTACGAAGGTTCCATCACTAAATCACCAAAAATGTCACTAAATATTTCTTACATTTATGTCTCAGGGAGTGTCTCATGAGCAATTGCAGATTTTAAGTCACAAAGTGTTTATCAAAACTAAACATTAATATTGATAGGCAAATGTAAGCATTCAGATTTTTCCGACGTTCTTAATTTTGTACAGAACTTGATTAATTTGCCATCAATTGATTTTTAGATCATATCAGTCCTGATATTTGTGCTATTGATGTGTGTTTACAAGTAGTTTGTACACACAGCTGGTTGTATGTTTAAACTGAGCAAGCCATTTTCTAACAAGCACTCTGATTTGCAGGTTTGCATACCGATGGCCTTTTTTCCAGAAGAATGTAAGTGTTGGTATGTGATGTGCCTTGTACTCCAAACCTTGATCATGCTGATTAAATTTTAAACCCTACGTGTGTTGATTTAAATGTGTTGATGACTCTTGGCGAAAGATCTGAGAGACATGTACGCTTGTGAGTGTTTTGTCAAAGATAATTCCCTTGAACTCATTGAAGAGAATGGCTCAAAAGAGTCTGATGTCATTTCCAATAAGACGTTGCTTTAAGTTTGTTGATTAGGTAAATCGAAGAATTTTTCTCCAGTATAAAATACTTCAGCGCAATGCCCTTTGATATGCTAATCTTACGTTTAATACAAGGCAAACAGCATATACTTGTCTTTCTACATTAGATTACTGAACTGCATACATTAGACTGTGCAGTTCAGCATGACTATCTCATTCCAAATGATGACATTCTTCATAAATGTTGCCTGTCATCATGTTTTCTGAATGAAATGTAATGTAGACTCATATTATCAGTGAATACACAAAAACACACACCACCCACTCAAATTTTTGTACTTGGATGTTAAAAATTGCTTTAGCTGCTGCCCTGTTATCGACCATAGCATCCCGTGGGTGGTTAAGGAGGCCTTTAGTTAAAAACAAACAAACAAGCATACAAAATAAAAATAATTCCTTATATTGCTATCTAAAGAATCACATGTTGTATTAAGCTGAAACTATTTGAAAGCCTTAAATTTGCAGAAGCTACCGCACAGTATGTGGTGTTCAGAAAACAGAAATAATTAGAAGATCTGTAAACAAATACAAACAGTGACACTTGTACCTTCACAATGGATAAAAAGCAATGGACAGAAATGCATTGTTACGTCATTGTTACAAATAGCGCGTTCCGCCGCATCCTCCTGAAACAATGTACAACTCTATAGTAAAAGCCACATCTGTGAAGAGAAACATACAGACAGACAACAAACAGATAGCTGGAGAAGAGCAGGAGACCTCAGTGGGAAATTAAATTCAGCTTTTAACTCTTCATGATCTCTGAGGCTGCACAGTAGGAGGAAAAAACATATGCAAACGTGTCCACATCTTGAAGCGATCAGCTTTATCTTCTAACACTGTCATAAATGCGGCATTAAATAAAAGCGCGTCTGACGCGTCATGCAAAGGCGATGCTTTTATGATTTCAGTTTCATTCATGTTTTATATCTCACATCGATATACCTTTGGCTTACAAATGCATTATCTTTCCACAAACCTAATGTAGCCTACTCACCCATTTATGAACTTGTTTACACGACGTGTTGGTCTAGGAGGGAGATATTTTCAATGTAGAGAAAAAGATAGAAATCCGCTACTTTCAGGAGATGCAACCCCCTGGTACTCTGTCTTGGTCGGAAATACTGCAAATAATCACTCAGAAAGAAGGAGAAACGCGGCTTCGAAGCACATTTCTTACGGATTATTCGGCCCCCCGATAAAAAAAAGTGCAAAAAGGACAACCATGGACAACCATGCAGAGGGGGAAGAGATGATATGGATGTTGCCCCGGCCGAAAGGCGCCGCTTCACTGTTACAGTTTTGCCTCCGTCGCTTAACAAACTCCAGCCTACCGTCATTGCACTCAGTGGCGCTCTTGAAGTTCTCGCGAGAACTGGATGGATGCTCTGTGGTCATCGAACCATCAAACGGGATTTTCTATTTATTTATCTTCCAAATCGCTAAATTAGCAATTGGTTAATTGGTCTCAAAAATATGCCATTGTGAGGACATATGATCTGCTTTTAGGTTATAGTCTCCACAGTAGCCTACTGATCATTATAGACCATACAGGAATTGTCTGAGTTCAGTAAGTTCAACCGACATGATTCAACGCATATGTTGATTAGCACAAAACATTATTTCGACTCGTCCCTGTCCCTCCTATTTATTTATTTTTTCTAAGAAAGAAGCAAAATTCGCGGTTACTGTGAGTTACGTGCAGTGAAAGGGCTTAAAGGCAAAAAGTGCAGCTTATAATTGTATTTATTTATCTGTATAGTTGTTTATATCATAGTTTTTATTGTCGTTTTAGGGTGGCATTGCATTGCCATGGCAACAATGTTATAATATCAGATATAATTACACAAAAAATGTTAATTAGCTATAACATCATGTAGAAACAGTGAGTATCTCAACGTTTACGGATTGGCCCATTTCACTTCCATTGTAATTGTGCCTCACCTTAACCCAGATTTTATTATTAGGCCTATTATTATTATTATTAGGCTATTTATTTTTTTTAAAGGAAAGTAGGATCGAGTTGAAATTAAATTAATACATTTTTAATCAAAATCATTGCACAAATACAAATGACGATTGAGTTGAACTTGTAGAATGTTGAAACCGGAATATTCCTTTAATCAATGGAGTAAGGGTCTGTTCACTCTGAACATGGTCTAGCCTAAATGAGACGCGTTTTTAAATGTTCTTTTTAACCTGACATGGCGTCTAATGATAAAAACAGTGTTCTGATAAAACAACGAGACACGGCACAACGGCCAAAGACACCTGTGCACCACATGCTTATAGCAAAACAATTGAAAAACAAATGGATACAAAAACGCATTTGGTTTGAACTGCTCCTAATACATTAGGGCTACATTTTAAAGAGCGTTATGTAAACTTACAATTAAATCTTACATGTTTTGTAACATAGACAAACTATCTGATGACTTCAATTAAGTTGAGGAATTAAATTAAAATGGTTTTATACCTTAGAGACCCAGCGTGTCAGCATTTTATATATATATATATATAGCCTATATATAGATTTTTATCATGAGTGGCTTCCCAAAAACACTTTTAAGGAGGAAAAAATAAAATAGTCTACATAATCAATGCCAGTGCTCTGGTCTCTGACAGAGCATTCAAAAAACTGACTAATATGTACAGTATAGCAGTCTACAAATCAGACCTGAATTAGCATACTGTTGTTACAGCCAAATGTAAATCCAAATCCCTATTAACATGTATTGAACCTGGGAACTTCTCTGTTTTACTGTTTCAATAGCCACTGCTGCACCCCTTTGGCCAGTTTATGATACAACCAGCAGTGCTCCTTCGAATACATTTAGGTCATGCCTCATTAATGAATATACACAAATATTCTGTTTGTTTTTTTCTCCATTTCTTGAATAATATTTCCTTAGACTTATGTCTGGGTGCTTTGGACTATTGTGCTTCAATGGACTAATGGGGGATTAAAGGTTGGACCCAAGCCCTGTTTGAGAACTATTAATGCTGGAATAACTACAGATCACATAAATACACAGAGACAGAGGAATGTGCTTTGCACAGCAGAAAGTGTAGTCAGCTGGTAGGCAGCAATGGTGTGGAAAGCAAGAGAGAACAGAGACAGAGCATGACAGCAAAAGAGCACAGACATGATAGAGAGAGACTACATGTGAATTGGTTGACAAAGGAAGGAAATTAACAGGATCTTTGCCAGAATGCTTTAGGCTTCTGCAGAGATATGCATCACATGCATGTTTTGGCCAATAGGTGGAGTGAGAGCCAGAGTAGACCTGCCTCTGATCTATTTTGTTTTTGTAGAGCTTGTAAGACATGTTCATCTCTGACTCAAAGGGCCAAGTGAAGTATCAAATTCCCTTTATTAATAGTTCCTATTTGCTACAGGTTAGATTTATAAACCATTTTAGGAAAACAATAGAATGAGCGGTTTAATCAAAACGGAGCCTTGAAATTAACAGAAAATCTCCTTGTAGACCTTAATGTTCAACTCTCAAATCAGCTATTTGCTAGTTTTGGTCCTGAAAGAAATTGATGGCCTAACAGTAATGTTTCTGATACAAGATAATGACTGTTCAGTTCATATCAAGGTTATTTCTATATGGGCGGAAGGATTCTATCTCACTGTCAATAAGATTTTAATCCTAATTGGGTCTGTTTGTTTGACAACTGCACATAAATGTTGGGAGATAAAGTGCCGGTGCCTAAGAATAGGCTAAATTATTCTACAGTACCTGTGAGTCAGACTGAGTCAGAGATTAAAAGCTTTGTTAAATAGTCAGAGCACCTGCAGCAGGATTTAAACCTGCAGCTTCACAATTATTGCTGCTCTTTGAGTATGGCCACCTGCCCCTATATTTATGCATAGCCTATACATGAATGAATGTCACTGTTTATAGTGGCCCAAAAAAGTATTTGCACACTTATTCTACATTTAGAAATGTATGAATGGCATTGCATTAGATACCAAAATATCAAACATGTGGCATGATAAACATCATAAGCACCTTTTGACAAAAAAAGTTTTTGTTAGGTTTTACATATAAAACAACAGGTAGACTGTTGGAAAAAGGTACTTTCTGGTTGTCAAATGCAAGTGGAACATTTATAGCTTATGTGATTAACTAAACCTGTGTGAACTCGAGGGGAACTGACTTTATACATCCGCTTTGGGGGCAGATGGTTGAAAGTTATTTGCATAAGCGAAGAAAAGTGAAGTTAGTTCTGAGAAAATGTCCACATTATGCGTTTGCACATGCCACTTCATTTTACTTGCAGGGTACTCAGATTTACATTATTAGGATAAGGATGAGGTGGGGTTAGGGCATCTGCTGCCTCCCAGGAAAAAACTGACCCCCCTTTTGTACAATGGGCGACCGAAGAGCGAGCGCTCCCTAACCTTTAGTGTGACAATGAACAAGGAGGAAATATAGACATTTTTGTGGAAAAGCAACTTATTTTCTGTTAAATGATTTTAGAAAGTAGCTTGAAAGTAGTTATTAATGTGATTACTTTTTCAACAAAGTAGTCTGTACAATTTTAGAGAAGCATATGTCTAATTAGTAATTTGTAGTGGATTGCTTTTTTTAAGTAACTTACCTAACACTGTTTGAATCTATGCCATAAAATGCATGTATACTGTATATTAATTGTGGCTTAAGTGTCCAAATACTATTTGTGTACACTCACTGAGCTCTTTATTAGGAACACTATGATCCTAATAAAGTGCGACGTGGTCTTCTGCTGTTGTAGCCCACACGCCTCAAGGTTCAATGTGTTGTGCATTCTGAGATGCTATTCTGCTCTCTACAATTGTACAGAGTGGTTATCTGAGTTAGCGTTAGCATACCTTTCTGGTGGTTGATGTGAACATTAACTGAAACTCCTGACCCGTATCTGCATGATTTTATGAATTGCACTGCTGCCGTATGATTGGCTGATTAGATAATCACATGAATAATTAGGTGTACATGCGTTCCTACACCTACATTTCCTGTCCTTTCAGATGATTTGTCAGAATTTTGTGTTAGTTATTTGAGATTTAAAAGTATTTTTTAAGAATATAGCTCAGTTCTTTGAACGTGTCTTCATGATTAATATGAATGTTTAGCCTCAGGCATTCAGAAGAGGAAAGAGGAAGTTAACTGGCCTCACCTGTTCTCCAACAGACAGCCAGATGTCACAGTTTAAATTGTGCTCTTGGGCTTAAAAAGGATTTAGCCTAAAGGAAATCTTTGTCTTATACATACAATGAAAATGTGAAGGATACAACATGATGAAAGCTGTTCACAACAGCAGCTTTGAAGTGGTCCTCACTATTTAAAAAGGCTCATAAATTGTCTAAACCCTAGGGTTAGGTTTAGGGGGGTAAAGGTACCATTATCTTGGTATAAAAACCAATGCCTCACAAATATACCCTCAAAGGTCTCTCTCTCTCTCTCTCTCTCTCTCTCTCTCGCTCTGTTTGTGATTAAATTATAGAGACAATAACTTTGACAACCTACTGTCTCAGTAAGATCATATTTATTCAGATGACTTTTTACCAAAATGTTTTTCATCTAGTAAACACAGAGTAAAGTCATAACCTTAATAAAACCGTTTACACAAAACTGTAGCCTCAACATCAAGTTTAAGAACTTAAAAGAATCGCCAAAGAATTAGGCGACAGTTGAAACTCTTTTGTTGACTACTCGCAAGATCCACCTCCTCTCCACCCTTGTGACTGTTGAAACGTTTACAAACAATCTCTGGCCATGTGGAGTTCTGACAACACTGGTACTTGTAGTCTCCTACGCCTGTGCAGTCATTGAAAAAGGCTCCTCAAGAAATACAGTTCCCATAACTCCCTCATGATCAGCTGATTACCGCTCGTGTTTTTGGGATGTGATGATGGTAATAAAGCGTCCAGCAAACCGTTTTTCCAGCAGATCTTTTTTGGCTCTGTCCTTGAATAGAGATGACAGCCGAAGGGTAGACGTGGAGAGATTTCCTGGACTGACTCTCTTTTTATTTTCACGTTTTTCTTTCTCACGTGACTTCCACAACAAATTATTCGCTTTTATTAACAGGCAAGTTTATGCTGGATAAAATATGACAAAGTTTATTACGCGTTTACAATTTTTTATTCTATTCTTTTCTTGAATGTGTTGTATTTAAAAAAAATATATATATTTTTTTTTGTAATTTGTGCTCTTGCTGTCGAAATCTTATGCAAAAAGCTTTACATACAAACGTGTTGCATGTCGGAAAAAATAAGTCCCGGCAACCAATACTGAAACCTATGTTTATGCATTTTTGTGTAATAGTCTTCATATCCAGTTAGCTGTTTTCACGAAATGGCTTTAACATACTGCGACATGTAAAAACATGATACAGTTTTGTAACTTTAAGTTTACGTAATGGTATAAAAATGTATTTAAATAGTTATACATTTTATTATACTTAAATTATGCTGATTATGTTATGGATGCAAATTGTGTGATTTAGATCACTCAACATGTGGTGGCAGGTCATTTTCTGAAGTAGATTTTGTTGACGCTCCTAAAGTTCTTTGTTTTGATTCTCTTGCTGAATACGGAAATGACCGCAAGGGGGCAGCAGGGAAAACTAGCAGATTCATTCTAAAGGTGAACTCACCTGAATGAGTACAATATGAGACAAACAAAGGGTTGCCAGGTTTTTTGTGACAATGTCTACGTATAATAGTCAAGCTAAAATTGCAGTTCAAAATCATAAATGGTAGTTGTTCAAGTTGTTATGATTTGTTTTTGTACCCTCAACACAAACTAAATGTATAAATATCTAGGCATACACTTTGCAGTTCAAAAGTCTTATAAGTTTAATAATTAATGTTCCTGTGGGGATGTGTTAACTTCAGCCCAAAAGGCTTTGCATCTATGGTTGGCTTTGGTTGATGTTGTTGTTGTTGTTGTTGTAAGCATATATTTAGTTTAAACAGAATATTCTTATGTATAAATCTAGAACTAATTAATCTTTTTACTGTTTATTTCAGCAGAGGCATCGTTTCCTTCTATTTTCAACAGGGCCTTGGGCCTCTTTAGCTTGATCACAATGGTACTTATTCTGGGGAGAAGAATGAATCGGGAGGACTCTGGAGTCCGTGAGTCTCCAGCAGTCAAGCGAAAGGTTCTGGACATGGACAACAAGTCCCTCGGTAGTCATGATGTTTTTGATTTCTCCTCTGGCCCGTGCCACTCCGAGAGCATCCTGCAGATTTTTAATGAATTCCGTGACAGCCGTCTGTTCACCGACGTGGTGATCAGCGTAGAGGGCCGTGAATTTCCTTGTCACCGTGCCGTGTTGTCAGCTTGTAGCAGCTACTTCCGGGCCATGTTCTGCAATGACCACCGGGAGAGCCGTGAGATGCTTGTGGAGATCAACGGCATCCGTGCTGAAGCCATGGACAGCTTCCTGCAGTACGTCTACACTGGACGTGCCCGCATTACCACTGATAATGTGCAGTTCCTCTTTGAGACCTCCAGCCTCTTCCAGATTGGCACTTTAAGAGATGCCTGTGCTAAGTTCTTGGAGGACCAGCTTGATCCTTGCAACTGCCTTGGCATTCAGCGTTTCGCCGATTCGCACTCCCTCAAGCTGCTGGCCAGCCGCTGTCGTTCTTACGCACTACAGAGCTTCGCCGACGTGGCCCAACATGAGGAATTCTTGGACATGCATAAGGAGGAGTTGGAGGAGTACCTCAGCAGTGATGAGCTGGCCATTGGAAAGGAGGAGACTGTTTTTGAGGCAGTGATGCGTTGGGTGTACTATGATGTGGATCACCGCAAAATCGTGCTGAAGGACCTGCTCAACCATGTCCGCCTTCCCCTGCTGCATCCAAATTATTTTGTGCAGACAGTAGAGGGTGACCAGTTGATCCAAAATGCACCTGAGTGCTATCAGCTTCTGCACGAGGCTAGACGCTATCATGTGTTAGGCAATGAAATGATGTCACCCAGAACCCGTCCACGCAGGTATGAATGGGGTCTTCCAGTGCCTTGCCATTTCCTGTGCCTTGAAGGGCTTTTACAAACTTATGACCTAGTACACAAAAATGTACACTGATGCTATCACCTTTAGTCTTTGCATGTACTGAATATACTGCATGTACTGAATGTACTAATTGGTTTAAACTATAGGAAAATTGAGTTATGTGTTCACAGAGAAAAAGGGAGATGGTAGGAAAGAAATACATGGCATGCCAAGATTATTAATTGTCCTGCTCCTGCATGCCACCATCACCGAGCATATTTTCTAAGTTTGACTTCAAATAATTGGCAACGTCGCAGTAAACAAAGGCAAGCAAGAGCTAATTTTTTGTCATTAATAGTTGTATGGTTTAAGGCTTGTTCACACTGGCCCAACAAATGTGAACAAATCCTTGTTAGGATCCACGTGTTAACCCTGTTAGTGTTTGTTGGGTAGTGTGAAAATGATGTATTACAAATCCAAATGCCAACTTTAAAATGTTTGAATTTTAATGTTTGATGGGGCTGAATGTACCAGCCTTTAGTTAAAAAATCTTTATGAAAGAACCCAAACACTGCAGCAAGCTAGAAAGGCCACATTATAGATTCAGTCATTGAAAATGAAGGCATGATTCAACAAGTGAATGTCTGAAGTAACCTAACTTGAAGCCTTTTTTTGTATTTTATAGTTTTTGTCTTTTGAAGTTGATGTGCAGATGTGAAATAATCTAAGCCACGTCAGAAGTTCAGAGCAACAAATTGAGAAAAAGACAATCCCTTCAGGCTCTCTGTGTTAGAGCAGGCTTGCCTGTACACATTCTTCCTCCACAACCTATATAACGCATAAACACCTGATTTTCGAAACGTGTTCCTGTTGACCTTATCCTGCATGCCACGTGCTCTTTGTTTTTGTTATGTCTGGTGGAGTGAAGGGGTGAGAAGGAGGAGTTAAGATTACAGCTTGTGTTCTGCTCTGAACTGAATATATAGTGGCCTTGAAATTGCCTGAATATTATTCACTCAAAGAACTGCCAATTTTACAGGGCCAATTATTAACATCCTTATTATAGTCTATTTGAAGGCCAGTGTAGCTGCAGCCCCAGTCTCTCACAACCAGCTGAATGTTGACAAAAGCTCTGTAAATGTTTGCGCGCACGCACGCACGCATGCAAATGAAAAGGCGCTTTGTTTACATTCTCCAATGTACCATTGGCTGTGGTAGGTTTAAATCTAATGTTTTTAGATTGGTGTTGGTTTACAATTGACCAAAAGTTTCTCTTCCTCTTCAGAATTAATCAGAATCAGAATGAGCTTTATTGCCAAGTATGCTTACACATACAAGGTTTTTTCCTGCTGACAGAAGCTTCCAGTGCACAAATAATAGAGCAACAAGTCAGAGATAACAGAAATATTGCTTTTTAAAAAATCCAAAATAAAATATAAGTATATATAGAAATACACAATAAGAAAAAATAAAATATATATATATATATATATATATTACAAATCTGTAATATACAGTGCAAGGGAATGTAATGCAGAAGAGGTAGGATATGTTAAATAAATATAATTGACTAAGCTGTGTATTGCACAATGGGGCCGTTTTGACTGTTCATGAGATGGATAGCCTGAGGGAAGAAACCGTTCTGGTGTTCAGAGCTCTGTAGTGCTGGCCAGATAGCAATAAGTTCAAAAAGGTAGTGTGCAGTGTGAGTGGGGTCCAGAGTGATTTTTCCAGCTTTTTCCCTCATTCTGGAAGTGTACTGTTCTTGAAAGAAGGGCAGGGGCCAACCAATAATCTGCTCGCCAGTCCGAACTGTCCTTTTGTAGTCTTCTGATTTCATTGCTGAACCAAACCAGACAGTTTTGAAGTTTAGAGGACAGACTCAGTGACTGCTGAGTAGAACTGGATTAGCAGCGCCTGTGGCAGGTTGAACTTCCTCAACTTGCAAAGGAAGTACAACCTCTGCTGGGCCTTTTTCACAATGGAGTCAATGTGGGTCTCTCACTTCAGGTCCTGTGAGATGGATGTGCCCAGGTAACTGAATGACTCCACTGCTGGCACAGTGCTGTTTAGAATGGTGAACGGGGTCAGTCTTTGGGTGTTTCCACAATCATCTTCACAGAAGTGCATAATATGTGAGTGTTTGTGTGAAGTGAAGGTCAGAGCGGGTGTGGGGCATGAGACTGGGCTTTTCAAACCTACAGTAAAATGCATTCGGGTCATCACCTAGCTGTTGATTCCCTACAGTGTTTGGGGATGGTGTATTGTAGGCCTCTCCACACAGATGCAGGGTCATTAGAAAACATGTTTTTCAGCTAATCGGAGTAGCTTCTTTTAGCCACTATAATTTCCTTAGTCATTGTGTTTTTGGCCTGATTATACAAGGTTTTATACCCACTTCTTTAAACATCCTGTTTGGCATGACAAATGGTAGGATATAATCCTATAATATTCCTATAAATAATTGATATTTCTAATAATTATAGGATGGAGCCCAGCTGATCTCCCCTTATTATTTTCATGTGGGTGCAGTGCACTTAGACTTATTATATCAAACATTAAAGACTGATCTGTTGTTTTCATGCTAGCATGATTTAGCCTAGTGACTGGTTCTATCACACTCTCATTTCTTTCCCCCACAGAGAGGGTACTCAAAGTTCAACTCTAACTTTAGCATCTTCACTTGCACACTCTCTAACCCCCTGATCATTTAAACAGAGTGCCCAGTCTTCTAGAGAGATGATTTCAGGGAAAAAAGGGGAGTTATTTAGTTCCAAATGTATTTGCCTGGAGATTGGTTCTTTGCTCAGAGAATGCATGTTGTGCTCTGGTTAGTAGTTGACCGTGTTATTTAATGCTATTCTTAGAAGTTATTACATACTTGTCTCATTTCACTGTCATTGGAGAGAAAAATAAGAAGCCAAAAAGTACAATTAAATAAAACGTAAACAATGAACTGTTAATTAAAGGAGTGTTCCAGGCTTGGTACGAGTTAAACTTGATGGATGGGATTTGTAGAAAATTTTTGATTACCACAAAAAATTATCCTGACTAGTCCCTAAAGAAAAGAAAAAAGGAATAATGGTTACAGTGAGGTGCTTACAATGTAAATGAATGGGGCAGTCCATAAACATTTAAAATACACACCGTTTCAAAGTACAGTCAGAGGACGTAATCATTATACAGGTTAACATGATTAAAGTGTGATAAACTGGTGTTATGTTGACATGGCTTTTTTAGTTTTAATATCGGATATCTTTACACCGATAAGAGAGTAATTTTATCACACTAAAATCATGGTAACATGTCTTGTGGCTATACTTTTGAAACAATGTGTTATTGTTTATGAACTGGCCCCTTCACTTCCATTGTAAGTGCCTTAATGTAACCCTGATTTTTCTATTTTTTTTTTTTTTTTAAATCTTAAGACACAAATGCTGTCAATCGAACTTAACTTGTATTGAACCCGGAACATTTCCTGAAGCGAGGGACTTGGGAGTACTAGTAGTATGACATATTTCTTACTTGGCCTAATGGAAATTGTAGTCCCTTTGTACTGAATTCTATTCTTTCTATTACTTTGGCTACAATTATATTATTCTTATACATTTATAATTATTGTAGCCAACCTTATAAAAGATTGACATTTGTCCTTGTGTCCAAAATTGGTATCCTCTTGTGTCTCTGCAGGTCTACTGGATTCTCTGAGGTCATTGTGGTAGTTGGAGGGTGCGAGAGGATGGGGGGTTTCAACCTGCCATACACCGAATGCTATGATCCTGTTACCGGCGAATGGAAGTCCCTAGCCAAACTTCCAGAGTTCACGAAGTCGGAGTATGCAGTTTGTGCCCTCAGGAACGACATTCTGGTCTCAGGTAATAATGATAATAATTAAATGTTTATAGTAAATTTCAAGAAGTATAGCACACAGTGACATGTCATAATAAAAAGCACATACTCTATATAATAAGTAAATAAAACTAAGTCATAAATTCTATCCTCCAGATAATCTTTGATTTTGTATCAGCATTCCTACTCCATTAGTAATTTTAATTTGGGCCGTGGTGGAAGGACATGTTTAATGTGTGGATTACTCATTTTTAAATGAAAGATATATGATTTATAGATTTAGTACAAATGTATGAAATAAAAGGTTATTGTGTTTTTATTTGGAATATTTATGTCTGTCTATCCTGCTAGTTATTGCAGTTTAATTAATATGCCCTGCATCTGTTAATCATCTGTAGTCCATGTCATTAATTTCACTATAAATTATTGCATTTGACCCAGTTTAATGGTTACTTCTTGGGTGGTTTAATCTGCAGGGGTTTGTTAAACACAGCAGGGTGTCACGCATTATGGAGCTGCTCGCTTTGAACCATGAGCAGGTTCAGCAAAAAAATAAAGTGAGATGTGATTAAAAGAGACAGAGGATTCCAGCTATCAGAGAGAGAGGGAGAACAGGAGTGAGTGAGGGGGAGGGTATCCTGAGCGATCAGTTCACGTTCTGCATGTGCCAAGAGCTCACGTGTTTCCATGAGAACAAGGTCTTGCTAGTTAACACTTTGTTAGTGTGTGTGTGTGTGTGTGTGTGTGTGTGTGTGTGTGTGTGTGTGTGTGTGTGTGTGTGTGTGTGTGTGTGTGTGTGTGTGTGTGTGTGTGTGTGTGTGTGTGTGTGTGTGTGTGTGTGTGTGTGTGTGAGAAACTCAAGAATAAAGCTGGGTGTCACTGTACAAATTGTACAGTCCTTTTATTGCTTGTTAGATTGTATGGAATGAGATTTTGGGTGAACACTATGGACAGCCAAATCTTCAGAGCAAACAGGGTAATTTTAACAGTACAGAGTAACATTACTTTCTTGTTATGACTGTACAATAATATAGACAAGATAGTATTAACAAGTTTTTAACTTTAACGTTTTTTTCTTTTTACTCTCTTAATCAGCCATCAGCTCAAAATCATGGCGAAAACCTAGTACAGTATTCACTTGGCTTAAAGGAATATTCCAGGTTCAATATAAGTTAAGCTCAATTGATAGCATTTGTGGCATAATATTGACTACCACAAAAAATTATTTTGACTTTTTAAAATTTTGTCCCTCCTTATCTTAAAAAAGAAAATCTTGTTACATTGAGGCACAATGGACTTTTGGAAGTGAATGGGGGCCAATTTTTTTTTTTATGTTAAAATACAAACCGTTTCAAAAGTATAGCCACAAGACATAAACAATATGCATTTTAACATTATTTTAGTATGATGAAATGAGTAAAGTTTTCTGAGTAAAGATATAGCCAGTTTTACAACATTGTTTCCATGATGTTGAAATGTCAACAAACTAAAAATTACAATTTAAACTACAGCTCAAATTTACATGAATTCTTCTGTTAAAACTCATGTATGTGCTTTATAAAATGATAAGCTTCACATTTCTGCCTTTTTAAACCCCATTCACTTCCATTGCAAGAGCCTCTCTGCAAGCTCGATTTTTGACAAGTACATTTTTGTGGTAATCAACATTATGCCACAAATGCTGTCAAATCAGCTTTACTTGTATTGAAATGGCAGTGTTCCTTTTAAATAAGAGACTGAAACTAATAGGAAATTGGCAGCGTATTGAGGTGAGTTTCAGGTTTAGCAGCTTAGCGGAGTTCACCCTGTTCTTCTAGAAGCACCATCAGCACTGTAATAGTTTTGTAGAATAGCTAAGAAAAAATTCATAATCTAACAAACGCACTCAAAAAGATACAAACAGATGTACAGTATGATTTACGGTCATTCATAGCATTGCCTGATTCTTTTCATAATGAATAATCAAATATTTTTGGTTAACCTGGTGTCTGTAGGTATGTTGTCTTACTGAAATTGTCTCAGTTGGGAACATCTTGTCTCAGTTCTATGGCTTTATTATTTAACATAGTACACAGTATACAGTACTGCGAACACAGATTTTCTTGTTGGCAGATAGGATGTTCCAAGCTTGTTGGAGAATTCACCACAGTTCTTCAATCTACTTGGGCCGTCTCAATTGTTTCTGTCTCTTCATGTAATCCCAGACTGACTCAATGTTCAGTCGGGGCTTTGTGGGGGCCATACCATCTGTTGTCCCTGCTCTTTATTCTATTTGCAAAAGGAATATTTGGGAGTCTAACATTTTTTTATTTTCTTATTATCACACTAAAGCTGAAGATATAAATAGCCATCGTAAGACAATGGACATAAAAGACTGGTAGTGACCAACTGGTGGTGCAATTTCAGGGGGGAGAATAAACGGCAGAGATGTGTGGATGTACAACTCTCAACTCAACATCTGGATCAGGGTTGCCTCCTTGAACAAGGGCCGCTGGAGACACAAAATGGCCGTGTTGCTGGGAAAGGTGAGTCCAATCACATCAGCTTTCTCACACACCTCCAGGAATAGCCCATCTCTCATTTCCCTTTTCACACATGCAAAGATATCGGAGATTGTTGAGTTGCTCTATTATTAACCGCTAGAAGGTGTTCCGACTATGGGTTCAGTGGTGTGTTTTTTGACTGGGGTGGCCCATGTGAGTCACAGACTCATTTATGGGTGGCATGAAGCATAACTCAACATCATTACGGCATAACTGACATTATTATTAATAATAATAATAATAATAATAATAATAATAAGATGTGTACATTTTCAGGAATTTTTAAAAGTTGAATGTTACTTGGCTAAATAATTTATGAATTGCTATTAATACAGCAAAACACAGAAGACTCCAAATAGCTTTTTTTATTTTTAATAATTTTAAGTAGTGTCTCTTTAAACTGCATAAATGGTTTGGACACCGCTAATATGTACAAACTAAAAATGGTGCACACACTGTAGTTTTGTGGAGTTTTATGCTACCATGGCATTTTGTAATAGTATCAAGTACGCTATTGTTTATTTTTAGACCATAAAAAAGATATTAAATATATTTCTTAATCTTTTCATGGGCCAACACATAAAAAAATTTGCAATGTGCATTCAGTTTTGTGTAAGCTAGTCAATTTAGCCATATGTTGGGCTTCCAAATATAATTTTGTTTATTTAATAAATGATTTAAAAACAACTTAATTTGATATTAAAACTGTTTTACTGATTTCCAATTTTTATTTAGCATCTTTACATACTACGAATTAAGACCGAATGTATTATATGAAAGGAAATAAATATATGCTATATAATGACTCAAATGTCTGCCACTTTAAATGTTGTATTAACATTAACATTAACACATTAAGATAAAAATCCTTCCAAAGTTTACAAGGTTCATGGCATTGTATCTTTTAAAGATTTTTATAAACTTTGAGTGGGTGGTCATGAAATATCCTGAAAAAAAAAAACGATGTGAAAATGTAGTTATTAATAATTGCAAGAATAATAAAAATACCCCACAGCACATGCATCAAATTCTACAATATTTAGAGCAGGCAGGTAGTCAACGGGGCTCTAGAAGAATGGCAGAGCAAAGTGGGGGCACACAGTGTCATCAAAGGATGTGAAAAAAATTATAAATTTAGTGTTAAGAAACCAACCTCAGTCAAGTATGAGGGGCATCATGGTCATTTGATAATAGCAATAACAGAAAACATTTTTGTGTGTATTGTCTATTTGTATGGCTTTCGCCCTATGTGGAAAACAAATGTGTGGTTGATGGAATAGAAGCGATCAGGAAGAAAATCACTGCAGGCAGAGAGCGGGTAAACATGGAGTAAAAATCAGCAGGAAAGGTCGGTTGCGGGATTGAAACTGCATTGAAACCTTTGTTTATAGTGAAATAGTCCATCACCTGATATCCTTATGCCCTCTTCACTGGTGAACTTTAGTCGTGTCCGGTCTCGGACATCAGGTGACATGCTGCATGATCTACAGCGCACGCTCAAGCCGTATTTAATTTCAAATGACCGTACACCTTGTTACCCTGAGTCCACTCCGATAACTCTAATTTCCTGACACTGCTTTCCGCTTCGATTAAAAACAATAAGGTGTAGCAGCCAGATTGAATAAAATAACATTTTCTCTCTTTCACTGACGTTTGTGATTTGTCTTCCTTTTGTTCCTTTCACATATTCTCCACAGCACACCGTAAGAGCTAAAACAAGCAAATAAAATGGTATGGGTAATTGGAGGGAAATTTGATTTCAAATTTCCAGAGACAACACAAGTGGATATTTTACAACAAAATTACATATTTAACCTAACATCTAAACATAAACAATATAAAACTGAACATAAACCAAAGTAACTGACATAAAGTCAAAGATGTAAATATTGAATCTCAATAATATTTCACTTGATCGGGATGTTCTCTGCTATTCTGGATGGCAAGGCCAGTGACCGTAACATCGAGCTTATTTTGTAGTATTAAATGCATCTTTAAACCGATTTTATCAGGCTCCGAAAATTCTTCGAAAATTACGCAAAGAATGGCCTTCTCAGCTGCCATAGTTGCAACGCTTGCGTAACACAACATGGTGTTCAATGCACCACCATTTCTGTTTAAATAAACATTTTGCTATGTTTTGTCAGGGCTGAACATGCCTATGTTCTTTCGAGGGAACTTCAAAATAAAATCCCGATACGTGGTATAACTTAAAAAAAGAAAAGGGGGGGAATAATAAAAGTAAAACATAAAAATACATATCTTATGTCTTTTTAATGTTATTCTAATATAATCAACTAAAAAAACTAAGCTATAAATAACTGAGGGTTATTTATACAAGGTTCTACCTGGTTTTATTGAAGGCCCATCTCCGTCATGGAAAGTGATTAATCACAGTTTAGAATTTGGAGTGGCACCTGGGGTGGCCAATTAAGTACTAAGGGGAGTCAGGGCCACCCCGTGCCCCCCATCTGGACACGCCCCCGTATGGGATGCCCTGAAGTTATTGATGGGCTGTGCAATAGACCAAAGCTTATGAAAATCGATATGAAAATCGATATGAAAATGCATTATTGGTATAAATAATATGTTTGGCTAATTTGACAAGTAATGAGTTTTCTTCTTTCACTAAAATAAACATTCTGGGCCCAGATTCATGAAACATTCAATTAATCTTCAACTAATATTTTCTTATTTATAAGAATAGTTTGGATTCCTGAAAAGTCTTAAGGATGTTCTTATCTTTTTTTTCTCTTAAACCGTCAACGTTTACAGCTAGAAACCTTCTTATGAACTTCTAATCATTTATCCTAAGATTTTCTTAAGGGTAAGTGCTTGTATATCATTTCTCACTGGACATATGGGTTCCTCTATTGTTGAACCTGTGGTTTAGGGTTGTGTTTTATGGTTTACATACCTCTTCTGACCATGATGAATATTTATCACATGTATAAATGTGTGTTGGTGAGGTTTCTTTACACTTATTTAGCCTGTTATGATTCCACCCTTATAATTGATTGTCTGCTCTTCTGTTTCTCTTTTTATTGCTCAGTCATCCTCCCTGTTTCTGTTTTTTGTTCCTTTTTATATTCCATCATCAGTTCCTCTCACTTTTAAAGCTTGTTGTTCTTACTTTTCCTGCTTGTTCCTTGTTTTCCTCCTTCGTGTAGTGTCTAATACTGTCATCATTCTGGCCTCTCCCTTGGAGCTATTTTGTTTACGCTGCAGTTTTTAATAATCCATAACCAACGTCAAAATGATCAAACATATCAACAGTCCATATAATCAATAAAGGTCAGTGCCAAAGGCATCCATATACTTCAGTTTATATTTTATAATTCACATCAGGCCGGTTTCATCATTGCTTAAAGACCACAGTCAGATCCAGAGATCTGATTTACTTTGGCAGGGGTTTGAATCACTTGTTGCATCATTTAGGTACATTGTTCTGTCCTGTTGTGAAAGATCTGATGCATTTTGGAGCCAACAGAAATTATTTGTGCAATAATAAATTATAGTAACATGCACTTTAAGTTATATCCAGCAGTCTGCATAAACGCCTCTTTCTTTTCATTTGTATGATGCTTTTGTCTTGAGTGGCCAGATTTGTTTTCTCTCGGCATCCGGCCTCTTGGCGACATTATCTCTCCAACACTTTCTCAAGTCACATGAGAAATGAACAAATACTTTTAGACTCATAATGCATATTGTTCACCCCAGCAGATCACTTTGGTTTGTTTTTGAGCACTGATGTTTTTCTTTGCTCTAACCCTGGAGTCATGGGGTTTCTTTAACTGTGGTTGGATTTATTGGTTTGACAGATTCATGTCTTTGTGAACATGGGATCTTTTAAAATCTGATCTGAGCCACACTGAGACTGTTTTAGATGTATAGAATGTGTGTTTGTGATGAAGTGTTATCATTATAATTAAGATTTAATTGAGGAATAATGGCTTACATCCTCACACCCTGTCAGCAAATACATATTAACAAACACACTTATGTGCAAACTGAAAACAGGAAACGGAATTCAATTCCATTTGTGTATGATGATGTGTTTGATAGCAGTTCTGTTGATGAGGGAAATTTACCAAGAAACAAAATGCTGTCATTTATTTAGTCCCCTTCAGGTTGTTTTTAAACCATAATATTCTTTCCTCCTGTAGAGCACAAAAGGAGATGCAAAAACGATGGTGAACTATCCCTTCTGGAAATTCAGATAAGACAAATTTATAGAGTCTTATGATGTTATTTTTCCTCTTTTATAACATCCAAGTCTGAACAAAGAGCTCATCCGTCCACGTGCACTTGTGCTCCTGTGTAGTTGGCGTGTTCCCTCAAGTGTTCTATCGTGTTCATGCACAACTACTGGTCCGACCGGTTTTCGTGGTTGTTCTAATAGGGGAAACATGTTTACCTTCTACCTTTCAATAACATGGAGACTTGAGGCAGGAGAGGGTGGAGCCAGAATCTTGAGGGTTATTTTGTTCCATGTGCTACTTGAGGGAAATCAGGATGTAGAGATCAACAGAGAGAAAGGTCTCGAACTTTCCTGGAAGCTCTCAAAAACATAATTAAAACACTGGTATAAAGATAAGACTTTTGCGCAGTGTTTGCCAATACTAATGCAGTCGTTGCCCCAGGGATGTGTGTGGTGATGTCAATGTGTCAATCCCTTTGTCTCCACATCAATTTGAGAATATGCAATACAAAAGGGTAAAAGGTAGTTGTTGTTCAGTCAGATTGTTGTCTATTGTATCATTCACCCAGGACGTGTCATGTGTCTAATTTAAAAACTGTATAGTGCTGTGCAATACAGATGCATTGATATGTATTGTTTACAGGGCAGTTGCTTAAAGGGACAGTTTACCCAAAAATGAAAAATTCACCTCATGTTGTTTCAAACCTGTGTGTATTTGTATGTTTGGCAGAATTACAGCGTCAGTCACGATTCACTTTCATTGTAAGGAGAAAAGATGAAAAAACTAAAAAGTGATAGAGCCGAGGCTGTCATTCTGCCTAACACCACCGCCCTGATTGTTTATGCAAATGTCTTTTTGTCATTGTGTTTATATACAGGTGTATGCCGTTGGTGGATATGACGGTCAGTCACGACTCAGCAGCGTTGAATGCTATGACTCTTTCTCAAACCGCTGGACCGAGGTAGCTCCCATGAAGGAGGCTGTCAGCTCGCCTGCTGTCTCCAGCTGCGTCAACAAACTGTTTGTGATTGGAGGAGGACCGGACGACAACACATGCTCAGATAAGGTTTGTAGAAGAGTCTGACGCAGACAATTAAGGAGGAGGGCATCTTTGAAACAGGCCTATCAGTTATGCTTGTATGCCATTGTTTATTTACTGCATGTAATCATGCATTTATTTTTAGGTCACAGTGTTTGAGGGTGTGACATCATTATTTTCTAATGTAGTCCTTTTAAGTTTCCTCAGAACATTGCATTGGCCATAAACCCATTATAAAACTTTCTGCCCTACATAAAACATCCCAGATATAATTTTATTTCATAAATGGTCAATACTGGCTTTATTTGTATTTCTGTGCTGCTATCATGGTAAATAATTTTTCATCATGCCCTATTAGGGAGCTTTGAACAGTTTCCTAGTAATGCTCCAGCTTAATTACCATTACATCATTTAGAAACCACAAGAATACTATTTTTATTATTAATATTAAACTTGTATTTTACCAGGTTAGTCCTTTTGAGATTAGGGAGGCAATATGAAAAGGATACATTTGATTAATCATGCATTAAATCACCGACACAGGCCAAAATTTCTGACATTGGACTGTCACGAAACCCCCCCCAGTTCAGTCGTTCACACCTCCCAGATTGGAAAAAAGTGTCATGAAAGTGGTGTGAAAATATGTAAAACGGTGAGAGGGTAGTTGTCAAGTACAACAACTTGCTCACTCTCAACAGAGTGCCGGTAAATCCTATAGGCCTAAATCCCGGTAACTTTTGTTTGATTTTAAAGGAAACCAAAAAGAGTGTTGACATTACTTTGAGATTTCAGTTTTCATCATTGTCTTCTGTTTTGAACAAGCTGTGGTGTTATCCTCTCCATATTCCGATGTACAGAAAAGACAATGGAATGAGTGCATCTTTAAACAAACTTCATGTTTGTAATGCGAGTAGCAGTACTATGGCCAATATGCTCGAACCGGTCCGGTTATCAACTGCGGTCTATTCTGACAAAACTTTCCAATCTCACCACCATTTTTAGTGTAAAAGTCCGCTCTCATATCTCTGCCATATGGGTCTTGTCCACATGTGATTTTGAATTCTTCGCCATATTGCGAGCTAATGCATGAGGTAGCCCAGTGATTGGATGGAAGTGCTCCGTCTCATGAATAATGTGGAGAAATGCTTAGAATCATATGGCGTATAGTCCATTACCAACCACAACTCTTGAGTTTATGTTTGTACCTCTTGATGTTTCTTCAAGTTTCGTTTTTTTAAACTGGAAGAAAGAAATTGCTAAAAACAAAATGAAAAAAAATGAATAATAATTTGATCCTTATCAATAAACGGAAGGAGTGTATTGTTTTCTGTCCAGGGAGCATTTTGACATGTCAATATAGGACACCGTGCCTTCAATATGAAACCTAGTCTTATAGAATGAATTTTACTAGAACAACATTTTGGAAAACTACATTTTTACATGCGTTTTCTACATTTTGATGCAGTTTCCTGTTGAAATTAACACTTGAGGCGCTACAATAACTGCTTTTTATTCACGTTCAAACAAATAAAAAGTACTATTGCTGTATATGACTCTATAAACACTTATTTTTCGCTCTGTTAATCACACCCTGCTATAGTACATGTTAAAACGCATTTACTCTTAACACATAATTTAAAAAATAACATATTTTAATGCTTGTATTACAGACTCATTTACACACTTGTTCCAGTGTAATTACATTCCGTGGTAGATAAAAGTTTGGACATTGGACCCTGAGATCGAGCCTCGAGCCCAGCCAAGGCACTCTGAGTGAAAGTGACATGAAATTATGTGGTTGCTTCAGTAAATGTGCTTTTGAATTAATGTTGCATTTATATAGCACTTTTCTGATACTACACTCAAAGCGCTTTACACAGTGAACAGGGGACTCCCCTTAACCACTACCAGTGTGCAGCATCCACCTGGTGACCGCAGTCAGTGCACCATTACACTCATCACACACCAGCTGGTGGTGGAGAGGAGAGAGTGGACTGATACAGCCAATTAATGGATGGGGATTATTAGGCGGCCATGATGGATAAGGGCCTGTGGGAGGGGAATTTGCCCAGGACACCGGGGTTAAACCCCTACTGTTTTAAGAGAAGTGCCCTGGGATTTTTAATGACCACAGAGAGTCAGGACTTCGGTTTAACATCTCATTCGAAAGATGGTGCCTTTTTACAGTATTGTGTTCCCATCACTATATTAGGGTGTTGGGACCCACACAGACCACAGGGACTAACGCCTCTTCCAGCAGCAACCTTTGTTTTCCCGGAAGGTCTCTCATTCAGGTACAGATCTGGCTCAAAACTGCTAAGTTTCATTGGGTAACCAATCTAGAGCTACAGGGTGATATGGCTGCTGGATGTCAAATTCATGTTGAATTTGCTTTTAAAACTACCGGTTAGATGTAAGTGTATGTTTAGGGTAAGGACTTCTGTTTTGTTCACCTCTCATTTATCTTTAAGGATGCTATTGGTTAGGTAAAATGTTTAGGTTAGAGAGGTGTTTTTTAGTCATTGGAAAATACATTTTATATCCACCTTAACCTAGTCTGATTACGTAATCATTTTACTTGTTTTTTGTGCCCCCTGCTGGACATTTCACTGGAAACGGCAGCCAAACATATAATGAAGCACGCCATTTTGTTTTTTCAAAAATGTCGCCATTTTCACGTAAATTTCATCAGATTAGTCTTACAATGTAGGCCTTTTCGCTTTTCTCTAAAATATGGGACAATACTCAACCTGTATGGTTGGTCTTTATGTCGACCAGGGCAATTAAACCCTAATATGAAAGTGAATGGTGAAGGAGGCTATCAGTTCTTAACATTTGCCTAAAAAAATTTTGTTCCACCGAGGACAGAAAGTCCTAAGGATTTGGAACAACATAAGTAAACGATGACATCATTTTCACTTTTGGGTGAACTATTACTTTAGCATACATTATAAGAAATATGAAAAGCAAAGCAATTAACAATGCAGTTAGAATTATTATGGTAACTAGTACAGCAGCTTTTGTGTATCCAAAATTGCATCAATTGCTTCTTTGTAGACCCAGAGCAACTTCAGATTACGCCAGCTGTTAGATTCTCCCCATAGTTTCGTGATGGCAGCTTGTTTACACTTATACTGTGGTAAGAGAGTTTTCCCTTTGTGTCATGGTCTGACTTTGCCAAGCAGAACAATAGACAGAAGACCCATTGAATGCATTGACCACTGCCCCCTACTGGAGATCTACTGTTATGACCATCTGACCTGGATCTGTCAAGCCTGCTCTGATACATTCTCCAGGTGTCTCTTTGGAAGAAACACTAAGCCGCAGCTATTTATATTGATTATCATGTATTTTACGGAGATACAGTCTTTAGTCTGGGTCACATGCTTTTCCCCTCAGTTCTGAAATATCTCCTGCTATTCTCCAACTTTTTCCAGCAAAATAGCCAAAAAACATAAAGATAAATCTTCAAAACCATGATTTCATTGAGAAATGACTCTAAAATGAGGATTTTGCTGGTTTATTCATTTTTAATGGTTAGGGCATTGGAAAGTCCTGAGGGGATTTCTGCTCTGGAAGTCACTGGAGCATTTCCTGTCTCCTTATAAGGAAGGTCTGATGTTAATTATGCCGCCCCTTTCAACCCTGATTGGTTAAATCATAAAACGGGGTTTGGTGTGTGTAACTTGACTTTGACTGTTGTTGCAGTCACATTTCCATTCTAGTCTTCCAGGGCAGTTGTGCCTGGATTATTCGCTTACACAAGTGACTGCTATTTCCAAAATGTGTAGAGCACCTAAAATGCCATCCCCTTCCCTATCACATACTGCACAATAGAGAGAGAGGGACATGAAAATACAAACATGCTTTTCTCAGGAGACATGTCTGTGTGTGATAGTATCATTTTTTAGCAAGACACTTTATTGCTGATTGCGGTTTTTGTGAGTTCATATCCCCTCGGATTGATTTATGTCTGCGGCTCCTGGAACTTGGATAAGAAGAATGCCAGAATATTTTTCAGCTTAGATTTGTTTTGTTGCCTGAAGGGTTTAACCCAGACAGTCTAATTTAACCAGTTGTTTTTACTGGTCTTTAATTGTTAGGTTAAAGGGATAGTTAACCCCAGAATTAAATGTAATTTCCAAGGGAAATGAGGTGAGAACTGGCTTGAAGGTGTAACTCCTAATTTAATAGTGAATTTAAAGTAAAAGCCAAATAACAAGCAAACGTGCAGGACAACTGTCTGTAGCTCCCTCTCGAACTGCCATCTCCGGTCGCCTTTATCCCTTGCTCGCCTCATCAGGCTGATTGCGGTCCAGGCGTGCGACATGACATGCATCATACAGGGGGTGGGCGTGCCTTGCCCTGATCCCTGCCGCCTTCGACCTGGGAGGAGTCAGGGAAGAAGAAGAAAAAAAACGGCGAGGGGAAAGGGAGAGTAGACCGGGAAAAAGAAACTCCCAAACCGGCTCTCTGATGCGCCGTCGCGTGGTCCTCGATCAATCTTCCACCCTCTCAGGCGGAAGACAGCCGCTCCTTCCTGGGTTGACCAGAGTCAAACCTCGAACCCCCAGTGGACGAAGCCCCTCTGCGTTTCTCGCGGCCCGTGGGGGCACTCCTCCGCCCGCCCCTGGCAGCAGTCCTACCGCTCCAGGTGGTCGGGGAGTTGATTCCCTCCTCCCCTCGTGGACCGCGGTCTTCCCTCGAACCCTCTGAATTTCTGGCGGCCAGCAGGGCACTCCTTTGCCCCGGCAGCGGCTCCATCGCTCTAGGCAATCGGGGAGTCCAGTCCCACATCTTGGACGCTGGCCATTCCACGCGTCGGGGCAGTTGGGCTACTCTGTCAACGACTCTACGACGGGCATCCCTCCTCCCTCCCGAGATTCGACACCAATGTAAATAGGGTTAAAAAGGAGAGGAGGTGGCAAGAACTGGTGGTTGAAGGTGTAACTCATAAGTTAATAGTGAATTTAAAGAAGAAAATAAATGACAAACAAACATGCAGGACAGCGGTCTGTAGCACCCTCTCACTCTCGAACTGCCATCTCCAGTCGCCTTTATCCCTCGCTCCCCTCATCAGGCTGATTTGGGGTCCGGGCGTGCATCATTCCGGCCCGGCCCCGACCTCCTTAGCGCTACACCATGTTGTTCAAAACCAATATTAATTAATTTTTTTTAAATATCTTTATGTAATGTCCAATAACATCTCTGTAGTATTTTTTTTTTTTTTTACATGTCACTGTTTTCCTCCAGGTCCAATGCTATGACCCTGAGTCTGACACCTGGTTGCTAAGAGCAAACATCCCCATTGCTAAGCGATGCATCACAGCCGTATCACTGAACAACCTCATCTATGTTTCTGGAGGCCTGACCAAGTCCATCTACTGCTATGACCCAGTTGAAGATTACTGGATGCATGTTGTGCACACATTCAGCAAACAGGTAACAGGTGTTATGAAGTTGTGTTTTTTAAATACTCTGTAGGTTCTTAGAACTGAACCAACCAATCAGTTCTAAGATGAATCGCAACTTTCCAACATTTGATTAGAAGCAAAAGCTTATTTAGGTGGAAGGTACAAGGCAATGTACATAAGGTTTTTTTTATGAGGGAATGAACTGCTATCCCATCTAGCATTGCGTATTAAATTGCCTTTATAAAATACCATATATTTTGAAATTTATTGTAAAATATTCATATATACATATTATTTAAAAGACTGACTTCATATTAGATCATTTGCAGTGCTTTATGAGAGTGGCTGCCACCATTTGGCGTGATTTCCATTTTAATATCGACCTGCTCTGATTGGTGGGTCTCACTTAAGGATTGTGGGTAGGGTAGTACTTCATAGGGGATTCAGCAATCAAACATTATTTTTTTTTATATTTAAGTTAGGCACATTGAATTATGGCTTCTGCAGAAGCATATCAAATTTTTTTAGCAACCTTGAAGCTCACTGTAGGTCAGTCTTCAAATGTTTATACGTTTCTCTGTGAGAATTGTTTTTACTACCGAAACCCTATTTTTGCACACTTTTTGAAAAAATTTATAAAATAAACCTGAACGTGTCTATACTTTAAGACTCGTGTTCTTACTCTTGTTTCCCAGGAAAGCTGTGGTATGTCGGTATGTAATGGTAAAATCTATGTCCTGGGAGGCCGTGGTGAAACTGGAGAGGCATCAGACACGATCCTGTGCTATGACCCGGCCACTGGCATCATAACGGGAGTGGCCTCCATGCCTCGCCCCATTTCCTACCACGGTTGCGTCACCATCCACCGCTACAATGAGAAGTTCTTTCATTCATGACACTACAAAACAAACACACACTGGGAAATTGATAAACTGAGCCTTATTATAGATCAGATTACAATATGATAGCCATGTTAGTACCAGTGTGTCACAGCCCCTCTCAGTTCACAAGGCTTGAGTTAGTGGAGACCAGTCAATTACACCCAGTACAACGCAAAGTCTTATTTCAGTGTATAGTATAAAAATGAATGCATTGCTATTAAAGACACACCAGATCATTTGATGGAAAGGTGCCGTATGTAATTTTTGTCCCACTAGTTTGACCAAATGGAATTGCAAACATGTCTGTTTTTAAAAAGGTTTCCCAAACCCTCCTCCCATCTAACAAACACATAGTCCTGCCCCAAACTAATGCCATTGGTTGAGCCAGTGTCTCTGTGCCGGACTAGTCAAGATGCTCAAATAAACGGAGCAATGTTTTGAAAGTGCCACATAGACAATGTTTACAAAGGGCTTACTTACAGCTGTCTCTGCATATTAAACTGAGATTATAAAGTATTTAAATAACAAAATAATTACACCCTTCAACTTTTTAACTATTTTACATTCTTCCACAATGATGTTCAAATATAAAGGATCGGTTTGACAGTATCACACAGATAATGTACAGATTTGCATACTTTCAAATCCTTTACCCAAATACTCCCCCAAGTTGATTGATAACTGGTTGGCTGACATCCTTGGAGGGCACATTACAGTTTTTCTTCTTGTCATCTGGGTCACCCCTCCTCCCCTTTATCCATGGGGTCATTTAAAAACCAATTTATTTTTTTTTACTACATTTATTGTATTTTATTGACTGTATATGGTATCAGTTGTTGTTTTTTTTGAGTGGGTGAATGGTGTGATTGGTTGGGCGAGTGTTTTATTGCAATGGACTCTATATAATGGTATATAAATGTGTGTGAGGGTGTGTGCGCGCAAGAGGATGATGGTGAAATGCAAAACACGGTGGAACCGCTTTATGTTCTCATGCGTTATGGTGTGTTGTCCAATAGGTATATGGTAAACAAAAGACCTTCAGGCACCAGAAAGTATGTCTAATCTATAGTGTTTAATATAATGTTGCTTTACATACAGTATGCATGTTTGTATTCAGTTGATATTTCATAGTATTCATTGTGGCTGTTATGACACTTACCAAAACAAATGCCTCTTTATGAACACTTATGTGTCTGATAAAATAGTTTTATTAATAGTAATTGCATCCATATGGAATGTGAGCAGGCAATTGGACTCTAATTATATCCTAGTTAGTATATGGTTATGATCTGTGTGCCACAAGACTGTCGAGACTTCTCACATTGCATGTGAAAAACATGCCTTCTCGCATATGGTGCAGGTCGTAGAGGAAGTGATATCAGGACACTGTTTATAAGTGAATCATTTATGTGCTTTGACTTTAAGTTATTTATTCTTGGTAGCAGTCTGAAAGCCCCAACCAGGCACTTAAGTCTTTCTTTAATATTTCTCCGTAACCCTAATGTAAATATGAGTTTGATCCCTCTTCGGGTTTACTGTATCAGTAAGTGTTTGCAAGGGTCATTTCACAAAACTCATCCGTTTTTCTTTTAACGGTAATCTCTGCTCAGATCCTCAGTGTTTGTGTGCACAGAACAGTGCAGAGAAAATGACTTGGCTGCAAAAGATTGTGTGTGTGTGTGTGTGTGTGTGTGTGTGTGTGTGTGTGTGTGTGTGTGTGTGTGTGTGTGTGTGTGTGTGTGTGTGTGTGTGTGTGTGTGTGTGTGTGTGTGTGTGTGTGTGTGTGTGTGTGTGTGTGTGTGTGTGTGTGTGTGTGTGTGTGTGTGTGTCATGTATGACTGGGATTCTGAGACCAGTGACGTTAGATTTGTTGCCTGCTTTTAGTTAGCAGGATTTATTTTAGCTTGTTAGCTGCAAGACCACAAGACGTATACATTGTTTGAGATAATCTGGGAATTCACTACACACACAAAAACTGCAACAAAACATGGCCTTTTATTCTTTTACCTTTTTATAGTCAGAATTAGCTTTTTTTTTTATGTTTAGTTTGTCTTCTAAATAAATGTATGGCGTTGTGGGTGAGTTTTTAAGCATCTTTTGTTTGAGTGTGACTCTTTCTGATAAGAATTCTTGTTTAAGTTTTTTTTCTGAGAATTTTCAGTGGTAAAAGCCATAGTCTTTTTTTTTTTTTAAACCGTTCTTCTACACTTTAGGGTATTTAGCTAACTGTAAAATGTAAACTGCCAAAGAAACATTTGAAATTGTATATGTTATTGTGAGAATGTGCCTTTAGCACTGATTACAGATTACAGTTAATTTGGCAGAGGAAAGTGCTAAATTAAGACAATATTACTCAAGTGCATTAAAAGAGAATAGGCCTACCGTTTAGTGCCTTGTGGCAGAATAATAGACTCTTGACAACTAGCCAAAGATGATTGAATGGTTCTGTCTGATCATTTATGCGCAATATTGTAAGAGATGTGTCATATGTGTAAAACTGTCCC
Source organism: Xyrauchen texanus (assembly GCF_025860055.1). Classification (NCBI taxonomy): domain Eukaryota; kingdom Metazoa; phylum Chordata; class Actinopteri; order Cypriniformes; family Catostomidae; genus Xyrauchen; species Xyrauchen texanus. The sequence continues at coordinate 11,652,485 of NC_068316.1, forward strand.
TTAAAATCTCTTGCTGTTTTAAGTTCTGGAAATGTACAAGAGCTTAATATGGTGTATATGCATAAATTTTCTTCAATAAAGCAGTTTTTAGTATGAATTTGTAATCCAATGTTATGTATTTGTTTCACTTCTAAACCGCTTCAACTCTTTGGACCCACCTGGCAGCTCCAGAAATTTTACGCCTAATACGTGAAAGCCCTGGATACTAGAGGTCTGTACTAGATGCCTTAAAATGAAACCTGAGACCATGTGGCTCAACCCTACCTGGCCTGAACAATACCGTCAGATTATAAACCCAAACCCGACCCGAAATCGCTCACTATCTTTTATAATTTAATCCCCTAGCAAGTACTGTTGCAATAGGCTATATTTTATGTAAGCATTACAGGCAACATTCTTTACAGTATTGAAACAATAAACATACAGTTTTAACAAAGCATGGCAGCCCCTCCGTACACTAGAGGCCCGGGGAGCCCTGTTGGGGTCTGGTTGCAGATCTCTACTGGATACATAAGTCAGGCATAGAGTCATCTTAGAATCTGAACATTTCATAGAACACAATTACTTCTACATTTGTTACATAAAATTAAGAAATAAGGTCTGAAATAATCCACATCGCAAATAAGCGCCACCTAGAGGTAATATGGTAGAAATATTAATCTGAATATAAAAGTCTTTCACATAGCACTTAAATAGACAAGTTATATATCAAATGAAAGCTCTCAGTCTCTGGACTGTGACTGTACTATTTAATTTGTTGCATTAATACCAGAGTTCAAAGGATTTTCAAAAGAATCACAAAGTGAAATATATGACAAATCCAATGTTATCACTTAGATGGGGGCAGGGAACTAGTCCACAGGATGTGAATGGCGAGCTTTTAAATTTGAGTGTGAAAAATTGCAGAAGGCAGCCCAAAAACACCTCCAGTGAAGAGGTTAAAAATCTTTAATTCTGAAAACGTTTTAACAGAAACTCTATGAAAATAAATAAATGGTGACGCATAAAACAACAAAGATTTCTATCACACTATATATATATATATATATATATATATATATATATATATATATATATAAATTAGTGGTAATTACAAAGACTCTCACAACAAACAATTTCATTCTCTTCAGAAAATCAAATGTGGTGTGTCTTGCCTCTTGACATACTACTGGTCATGATCTGGTTACGGTTATTTCCTGGTAACACAAGGGTTGCATATTAAATATTAGTAGCTAGTAGTAGTCTGTTGGATTTCTGTTGTGGCATTGTACAAGACAGCCATTTATTTCCAGTGTACTGAGGCATTTATGTGTGTGTGTGTGTTATAAGTCGTTTTGAATAAAAACCGCCTGTTAACTGACATAAAAAAAAAAATGTTTAAATATGCCACGCTAGTCAAACAAAGAGGTTTTGACCTGCTCAGATGATAAGATATTGAATTACACAGCCACCTGCAGAAAAATGCCAACCTTCTTGAGCTTCCTGCCACTTTACTTAGAATCCCTGGAACAGAGCCAGGGGATATACAGTAAACTGTCAATGCTGGCAACAGAAGAAGTGATCCATCAACTGGACATACTTGCGTTAAAACACACAATACACGCCTACTTGGAATCTAGTTTTTGCTCCAGGCTACAACTTCCTTCTCACGAATGGCTGTTTATTTTACAGGACAAAGAAAAATAACTATGAGAGTATCTAACAGGCAATTATAATATTTGCTTCCAGAGTTGGGAGAAAAGGAGCTGTGAAGCAACCCAACACATTCCACCCAAACATATTATTTGTACTATATATACACATGGATCAGCCACAACATTAAAACCTCCTGCCTAATATTGTGTAGGTCCCCTTAGTGCCACCAAAACAGTGCCAAACCGCAACTCAGATTAGCATTCTTAGATGCTATGCTTCTCACCACAATTGTACAGAGTGGTTGTAACTCAAATTGTTTCTGAATTAGCGTAGACTTTGTCAGTTTGAACCAGTCTGGCCATTCTCCGATGAAATCTCTCATCAACAAGGCATTTCTGTTTACAGTTCAGTAAATTCTATAAACTGTTTGAAAGTGCGTGAAAATCCCAGGAGATAAGCAGTTAGAGAAATACTCAAACCAGCCCTTCTGGCACCAACTATCACCCATGTGATTATCTAATCAGCCAATCAAAATACCTCAGATATGGGCCAGCACCATATCTACCATCAGTATGGGGAAAAAGTTTGATCTCAGTGATTTTGGTCTGTGGTATTATTGTTGGTGCCAGATGGGCTGGTTTGAGTATTTCTGTAACTGATGATCTCCTGGGATTTTCACACACAACAGTCTCTAGAATTTACTCAGAATGGTGCCAAAAACATCCTGTGAGTAGCAGTTCTGTGGATGAAAATGCCTTGTTGATGAGAGAGGTCAATGGAGAATGGCCAGACTGGTTCGAACTGACAAAGTCTATGGTAATTCAGATACAATTTGAGTTACAACCACTCTGTACAATTGTGGTGAGAAGAATGGCATCTCAGAATGCTATTCTGAGATGAGGATTGGTGCTGTTTTGGTGGCACGAGTGGGACCTTCGCCATATTAGACAGGTGGTTTTATTGTTGTGGCTGATAGGTGTATACATATATATACACTCACCTAAAGGATTATTAGGAACACCTGTTCAATTTCTCATTAATGCAATTATCTAATCAACCAATCACATGGCAGTTGCTTCAATGCATTTAGGGGTGTGGTCCTGGTCAAGACAATCTCCTGAACTCCAAACTGAATGTCAGAATGGGAAAGAAAGGTGATTTAAGCCATTTTGAGCGTGGCATGGTTGTTGGTGCCAGACGGGCCGGTCTGAGTATTTCACAATCTGCTCAGTTACTGGGATTTTCACGCACAACCATTTCTAGGGTTTACAAAGAATGGTGTGAAAAGGAAAAACATCCAGTATGCGGCAGTCCTGTGGGCTGAAAATGCCTTGTTGATGCTAGAGGTCAGAGGAGAATGGGCCGACTGATTCAAGCTAATAGAAGAGCAACTTTGCCTGAAATAACCACTCGTTACAACCGAGGTATGCAGCAAAGCATTTGTGAAGCCACAACACGCACAACCTTGAGGCGGATGGGCTACAACAGCAGAAGACCCCACCGGGTACCACTCATCTCCACTACAAATAGGAAAAAGAGGCTACAATTTGCAAGAGCTCACCAAAATTGGACAGTTGAAGACTGGAAAAATGTTGCCTGGTCTGATGAGTCTCGATTTCTGTTGAGACATTCAGATGGTAGAGTCAGAATTTGGCGTAAACAGAATGAGAACATGGATCCATCATGCCTTGTTACCACTGTGCAGGCTGGTGGTGGTGGTGTAATGGTGTGGGGATGTTTTCTTGGCACACTTTAGGCCCCTTAGTGCCAATTGGGCATCGTTTAAATGCCACGGCCTACCTGAGCATTGTTTCTGACCATGTCCATCCCTTTATGGCCACCATGTACCCATCCTCTGATGGCTACTTCCAGCAGGATAATGCACCATGTCACAAAGCTCGAATCATTTCAAATTGGTTTCTTGAACATGACAATGAGTTCACTGTACTAAAATGGCCCCCACAGTCACCAGATCTCAACCCAATAGAGCATCTTTGGGATGTGGTGGAACGGGAGCTTCATGCCCTGGATGTGCATCCCACAAATCTCCATCAACTGCAAGATGCTATCCTATCAATATGGGCCAACATTTCTAAAGAATGCTTTCAGCACCTTGTTGAATCAATGCCACGTAGAATTAAAGCAGTTCTGATGGCGAAAGGGGGTCAAACACAGTATTAGTATGGTGTTCCTAATAATCCTTTAGGTGAGTGTATGTGTGTGTGTGTATATGTGTGTGTGTATATATATATATATATATACACATATATATACACACATATATGTGTGTGTGTATGTATGTGTATATATGTATATGTGTGTGTATATATTAAATTCAATTCTTTATTGGCATGAATGTAAACAATACAATATTGCCAAAGCAGAACTACATCTTAATCTATAATTACATTTAGTTTAACAAATATAAAAAATAAATACAAAACAGGTTCAGAACTGCTGATATGTGTATATATATGTATGTATTAAGCACATTGCAGACAAATCTTGTTTATTCATGTTAACATTGCAGGTGAACCCTTATTATATTATTAAATTAGTTGCAGTTTATAATTTGCAATTTATTATATTAGTATGTTTTTTGTTTTTCATCAAAACAAACCTGCCACTTTTGGGTCCTGACTCACCAGTTGGGAACCACTGATGTAAAATATATATATATATATATATATATTTTTTTTTTTGCAAATGTTTTTATCTAAGCCACAAGTTGGAGCTCCAGTTGACCTATAGACCTAGAGCAACATACTGTGACTGAAGGCACCATGACAAAACGGCAGGATGAGGTGATCGAGTATGTTGTTTACTTCCATTAAGGTGCCATTGGTTTCCTCGTTCTTTCTTGTCATGTGCATTACCTGGAATGAGTCAACAAGTAGGCTAAAAATGGTCTGCTCAGACCTACAGGGTCTTTCGTAGAGGCAGTCTTAGTCAACAAATTTTCAACACTTATGCTGCACAGACACGCATGTACTCTGGTCTGAAATAATAAAGGATTTTTTTTTTTTTTTCCATATATGGTAGGTTTACCTTTAACCTACAATCTAACGTTTCCAAAACCTGGCTGAAGTTCATGTCTTATATATTTATTAGAAACACTCCCACACCTCACAGGGAAAAACCAAACAAATAGATAGAAAGACAGATGCATAGACTGGCACAATTGTTTTTGAACCGTCACGAAAAACTTTATTACTTTAAATTTCTTGAAGTTTTGTGTGTTTAACCGATTTATCTTCTTGTTTATCGGGCCCCTTTTTACCACTGCCCACTTGTTGCTTTCTTCTATCAACACCCACCTTTCTTGTCTCCGCCCCCCTTGTCCATTTCATCCAGGCATCCGGCCTCGCACATTTTTGTATATGTGCTACACAAAAATATTCTACAAAACTGAAAATAGGGAAATACTTTGGCACATATTTAACAACAAGAGGTAAACATGCATTATGAGCAAATAGAGCATGCAATTCAAATATACAACCAGAGGGTGTCAGTATAAGTATCATAAGTTATATTACTCTGTGCAGCCCAACCAAAGCGTTTCTTATTACCACGCATTTAATGTCTGTGCTACTTGACACATATCACGTAATGGCTGTTCTGAGAAATGTAGGTGCCATAAACAGAAAATAAAAATAAAAAAGTCTGAGTGCGGCCCGCGCATGTTAGCCAATCCGAGGCGGCTCTCTGCCTACCTCAACCAATGGCGTGAGTTTGGAGCGGGACTACCTGCTTGCTTGGTCTGACATTTGCAGAAATCACAAAACGCAGCTTTATGTAGAGGTATTTGTGTTTTTGTGTGAAGAAAATAAGTAGGCTACACTTTGAGACATGAAATAAAAATATCGGTAAACATAAGTTGTTCCATATATTGATACCATATCTCTCTTTTCACACCAGAGTGTCTTCTAAACAATAAAGATGTTATGAAGGAATTTTTTTAAAAGTTACACAGATACAGTAAAGGACTCCGTGAGGGTCCTTGTCGTTTACATTTGCTTAAATAGTTAGCTACACGTGTGCACCAAGAGGTTTTTCTTGTGGAGGACATGGGTTGTGCGAGAACACGCTGTTATTTACTCATCCGTCCACAGGGGTCAGTGTTGAGCTACAGCACACTGCTGAACTGACACGAAGTAGTTTGTGCATGTACAACATCACCTGTTGGGCTTTGAAATGTGTGTTAGGGAATGAGGGGAACTGTCCCCGCTCTAATTGATCGGTACAACAGCATCTACAACTTCAGAATACACTGAGAGTCTCTGCAAATTTCTCGTGCTTGAATTTCTCTTGGAATGCTTAGATTTTGTTTAGCAGCCTACTCATTATCCAGGCAAAACTAATGTATATTGTACCTTTTACTAAAGTCTTCCACGGTAACATTAGTTTCTACCACATTAACATAGTTCAATTAATGTTACTACAATAAAACTGTGGCATTAGACAACAAGGATTGTCACAATACCAAAATGTCAGTAGTCGGTACCAATACAACTGCAATTTATAACTGCATATAATTAATTAATTATCCATTGTTTTCACAATTTCAAGTAATTATAGAAGACAAAAAACAAAAAAAAAAAAGGTCAGTAATATGATAAAACTGATTAAAAGCAATACAAGTTTACATATAATATATAACATTACATCTGATATCTTGGTATAAATCCTTGGTTTGTATTTTTTTGCCCTGTTGCTTACAATCAATTCAAACATAACTGTGCTACATTAATACCTTGCCAAGACAGGTATATTAAAGGAATTTTGAAGTGTATTTGACTGTTTGCTGTGTATCCGCTTTACCGGCTTGCAAATCACACATGCTTGAGCGCACATCAAAAGAAGCTGGTACCAAAATATGTCAGTACCATTAATACTGCAGAAAGTCCAGTATTGTTTCATCTTTTTAATTTTAGTATTGACTTGTTGCAGAAGTTCTGTGGAACATTTTTACAAGTAAATTAATCAAGTGTAAATATAACCATTTTATTCTACAATTATTTCTGATGGTCAAGTATGTATTTTACTGTATGTGTGAGTATAGAAGCCTGTGAAAATTAGGCCCCTCAGAATGCAATGTGTGATCACATATGGTACTCATATATGGTAAACTTCAGTCTCATGGTTTGACACTAGAAAACATATATGACAAGGCCCCTTAAAGAGGTTCCAGATGTTCCATTCTTATCAATAACAGACTGAAGACACAGAACAAAATGTATGGAAGGTTTTAGCCACGCCTTGTTAGACCTATGTAAGCGAGTGCAAACTCAAGACACATCAGTTGTTTCTGCAGGGGCAACTCGGCTTGTTATCTCTTATAATATAGTCTATTTTCTGGCGTCAAAAAACTCCAGTGATTTTTCTCAAATTGGGCAGAAACCACAACAGTACCTGTACTTTTGACATCCCTACACACTACTGTCACTGACCACATGCTATTTTGTTATGATTTGATGGTAATAACTGTAGTAACTACAACATTTTTGTAAGGAACATTACTTCAGTAAGCAGATATCTATCAAAAACACATGTGTATGCCTACATAAATATTTTTAAATAAACATATACCATTCTCATTGTAGACTCACACAAACCACAGGGTTCCAATGATCATGGACATTTTAAAATAGTGATTTCCATGCCTGGAAAAGTCATTGAAATTAGTCAAATTTGATAAAGTCATGGAAAAGTCATGAATTACAATTTCTTTTTATGCTCTGCTCAAAAATCCTGTATTTCATTGGCTAGAAACTACTCTAATCCGTATGACTGGAAAAATCATAAAAAAGTCATGGAAATATGGACAGTGTTCAATGTAGTCAACGTGCAATGTAAGTAATTAGTTACTGTATTATAAGTTTACAGTTTTGGTAAAAAAAAAGGTAGTGTGCCAGATTACATTTAAAATTTGTGTAATCAGGTTACAGTAAGAAAATTACTTTTGAGCATATTACTTTGGTTGCATTTTTAAAATAATATTATTTATGTAGAATATATTAAAAAGATTTATCATGTTTAGAGGCCTATGTACATCTGTTTACACTTCTGTAAAATTAAAAGTAACTTAAAAGTAAAATAATAAGTAATGTGATTACTTTTCAGACAAAAATAATCAGTAATCATATTACCATTTTAGAGAAGTAATCTGTAATGTATTTCTTTGTAGTAATTTACCCAATTTACTAACCATATAAATTACTTGTTAAAAAGAATCATGCTGTGTGTTCATGACGTTTCACAAACTAATTTCAGGGTTCCCACACTTTTTGACCAAGTTTGTAGCCTTTGGTTGCTTTTGCTCCTTGCTGCATGCTGTTTGAAGTCCTCCTATCTGTTTCATCTTCTCACCCATCCTCTTCTTCACTCTTTCCATTCTAAATAGTCTTTAGTTTTCTCCAATGTTTTTTCTTATGGACCCTTGCATTTTTCTTTAAATCTATATGAGAAGTCTATCTATACTTGGGTGTATGAGTTTGAAAAATACCCGAGAAAAAAAAAAAAAACGGTACTATGGTTACAGCGATGGTTTAAAATAGTTATACCATGGTTCTTTGATATATTTATTGAGCACTTTATTAGGAACACCTGTACACCTACTTATTCATGCAATTACCTTATCAGCCAATCCCGTGGCAGCAGTAAAATGCATAAAATCGACTGTGGCATGATTGTTGGTGCCAGAGGGGCTGGTTTGAGTATTCCTGTAACTGCTGATCTCTTGGGATTTTCACGCACAACAGTTTCTAGAGTTTCCTCAGAATGGTACCAAAAACAAAAAACATCCAGTGAGTTCTGCGGACGGAAACACCTTGAGGTCAACGGAGAATGGCCAGACTGGTGCAAGCTGATAGAAAGGCTACTGTAACTCAGATAACCATACTGTACAATTGTACTAAGAATAATAGCATCTCAGAAAGCACAACGCGTCAAACCTTAAGGCAGAAGGGCTACAACAGCAGAAGACCATGTTGGGCACTTTATTAGGACCATATTGTTCCTAATAAAGTGCTAAGTGAATGTATTAAACATAGTAATAATTGATTAACATATTCTTATACCATGGCATTTACATACATGGTAGCTTCTCAAGGTATTTAAACGAATACCATGGTATTACCATGGTACACGTCCAAAAACCATGATACTTTTTTTGTTACTGAAGACTGTTGTGTGTGCATTTTTCATGTTTTGTGTCATTTTGACAGGAAGTGTGTAGACAACCATGCCCTGCAACACATGATATGCATCACAACAAGTCAGACTGCATTAGCTTGTGTCCAGAAAAGCTTCCCACACTCTTACCCATCCTGCGGCTGAGAGAGAGAGAGAGAGAGAGAGAGAGAGAGGGAGGCAATGGAGAGAGAAATGAGAAAAGCTTCACCATGCTGAGAATTCCATGAGCATGCCAAAGCATGAATTATGCTTAAGAGCTATTATTCACTGCACTCCCTGCACCAGTGTGTGTGAGCACCCTCAGTATGTGCTAAAATATCCATATGCTTTCTCACTTATATTTATGATGAGACAGACTATATTATTTGCTCTTTCTTTCATCTCCTGCTTAGTATGCAGGTACATGCCTGTCTCCACCTCTGTTTGGTATGCTCTCTGTACTCCCGTTGATGTTTTGGTGGTCTTTTGCAGCAGAGAGCCAGCACGATTCCCCCCTCCCCTGTCCCCTTCTGCCTCTGTGAGGGGCTCTGCTGCTTATGAATGAGAGTCAGAGCTGAATGGAAGGCAAAGGTGCTCCACAGTCTCCCCCTAAAAATTCCCATTGCATTCCAACCCCAGGGATGATGCAGTGACTGTGAGATGAATCCTAAATGCTTTATTCCTGAGCAGTGGAGCCCAGGTGAAAGACAGGGCTAGTGGGGCAAAGTATTAGGATGCTCCTGGTAAGAGTGAAAGTGAGAGAGAAACAGGTGGAGAGAGAGGTGTGTCATTAACATGGTACCATATATATCTGCCATGGCTGACCCACATATAATTACATTTTGAAACACGCAGATCAGTGGAACAGAGGTCTGTGCAATTGAAAAGACACAATGATGTCTGTGGAGGTGAGGGTGTGGCCATTATCTGGTGGAGAGAGGAATCATTAAGGGTTTTCACCTGAGATGAATTGCTGCTAATTGTGATTTCTATGTTCATAGTGAGAGGTGGGGGGATAAAAGGCTGCCCAAAACCTCAGAGACGGAGAGAGAGCCGAGCCTGCATGTGAGTACGTGTGTCCGTGCAGCCTGCAGTATCGAGTGTGACATTTTCTGTAAATTGTGAAAATAAAATACCTTTTTGAGTTTGATCTGTCGCACGAAACTTATTACACTGGTGCCGAAAGCCGGGATTCTCTGTCATGGAGTCGTCGCCACTGGAAGAAGTTTTCCGGTCCCTCGCCAGCATCCACAAAGTGTAAGTGAGCAGCAGCAGCACTTTGAGGTGCTCCAGAGCCTGGTTGTCTAGGAGTACCGGCAGTAGTGCACCCCCATGTGTTACTTACCAAGATTGGCCCCCAAGATGGCCCAGAAGCATAGCATATCTGGAGCTCTTTGAGCATAACGCCGAAGCGATGAAGTGCCCACAGGGCAAGTGGGCAGTGCATACCACTGCTGACCAGGAAGCCCAGATCGCAGAGCAACAGCTTCTGGTTGCAAACCTGCTGAAGAAGACCATACTGCAATGGGTCGGCCGTAGCCCAGAAAAACATCGCCTGTGTTTCCGCTCCTTAATGCTAAGTGAGGTTGGCCGCCTGTTTACCCTTTCCCAGCAGCTCTACGATGCCTCCTACCAGTGGGTGCTGGCCAAGAAGGACAGCAACGCCGATGATGTCATCAACTTGTTGGTGCTGGAGCAGTTCGCCTCCCAGTTGCCGAAGGGGATGGCCAATTGTGTCCAGTGCCACCGACCGGCATCGATGAATGAAGTGGTCCAGCTGGCAGCATATCCAGGCACAGGCGCACCCCTGCCTTTCCTTCCACTAATGTCACCTAATGTCATTCTTATTTGCCGGGCATTCATGGGATGTTCGCCGATGGTGTGCGACATGCTGTGAATATCAGCTGGTGAATCCGCCGGCCGCCGGACAGCATACGGACTTCGTTTTGTGTTAGCCCTAGTAGATTACGCAACGCGATATCCGGAAGCAGTGCTGCTGTGCAACATCTCCGCAATCAGTTTGCCTAGGCACTCTTCAAAATTATTTCCAGAGTGGGGATTCCGAAAGAAATGTTATGTCATGTACATTACGCGAGCTGTACGAATTATTGAGAATTAAATCGATTCATGTACAGGAGCGTGTACATCCCCAAACGGACAGCTTGTTGAACGATTAATAAAACATAAAAGAATATGATTTATAAATTCATGCACGAAGATGCTCAGAACTGGGATAAGTGGCTCGAACGTCTGTTTTTTGCAGTGCAAGAGATCCCGCAAGCCTACACTGGGTTTTCCCCATTTTAATTGTTATATGGCCATAAGCCCCTTGGCGTGTTAGACATCATGAAGGAAAATTGGGAGGGCCCTTACACAGAAAAAACTAAGTGGCAAGGGCCCTTTGAGGTCACACGGCGAGTTGGGGAAGACAATTATGAGGTAGTGCTTACGGATAGGGGCAGGGTACGTAAGATTTTTCATCTCAACCTACTAAAACCATGAGAAGGGGTGGTACCTGTTTCCTTGGCGACGGTAGTTCCGGAGAGGGAAGAACTCAGACCGGAGGTGAATCTAAAAGCCAATCACTTCACCCCGGTCCCTTGTGGAGACCACCTCTCGCCGTCAAAAATTACTGAGGCTTCCAGGTTGCAAAATAATTTTTCTGACGAATTCTCGCCTCTCCCTGGCCGTACTAATCTCATAAAAAACCACATCGGGACAACCTCTGGGGTAGTGGTACGTAGTTGTCCATATCACTTACCTGAACACATGAAACAGGTACTATAGGAAGAATTAAAGGCCATGCTCGATATGGGGGTAATAGAAAAGTCCTACAGTAATTTGGCATGCCCAGTGGTTCTGGTACCTAAAAGCGATGGCTCGATCTGGTTCTACATGGATTATAGAAAAGTTAAGTCGGTGTCTAAATTTTATACTTATCCAATACCTCGTATTTACAAACTGCTCAATTGGTTGGGTGCGGCTCGCTTTTATTCAACACTGGATTTGACAAAGGGATATTGGCAGATCCCCATGACACCAATATCCCTGGGATGAGCATTCACCCTCTGTTCAGATCATGCCCTGCTCCAATGGCTCCACCGCATGAAGGATGCCAATGCCCGGATCACCCGGTAGTATCTGGCACTCCAGCCGTTTCAGTTCAAGTTGGTCCACAGGCCAGGGGTGCAGATGGCTGTCATGAATTTCCTCTCTAGAAAGGGGGGGCAAGCTGGGCTGTTCCCCCGACCTGAGTCAGGCAGTGGGGTATATGGTGGCGAGGACGTGGCCGAGCATTCGTCTGGAGAGAGAGGAAATGGTAAGGGTTTTGATGAATTGCTGCTAATTGTGATTTCTATTTTCACTGTGAAATGCTGGGAGTTAAAAGGCTGCCCAAAACTCCAGAGAGGGAGTGAGAGCCGAGCCTGCATGTGTGTGTGTGTGCCAGGCAGCCTGCAGTGTTGAGTGTGACATTTTCTATAAATTGTGAAAATAAAATACCTTCTTGAGTTGGATCCATTGCCTCCCGCTTCCTCCTTTCTCTCTTTCATGAACGAACCTTATTACAATGTCTTTGAAGGATGAGATCATCCTTATTTCCATGAAAAATTACCTTAGTCTGACCCCACATTCATATATGAACAGTTAGATCACCAGAGGTAAGATAGATAGATATATATACAGTATATATATATATATATATATATATATATATATATATATATATATATATATATATATATTAGAATAGATTGGATTAACAGTTATATTTGTCATTTTATATTGTATTCTATAATCTGTTAATCTGTTAATCTGCAGTCTGCAGGCATTACAGCTATATGTTTCATAAGTGTTTTTTAATCCTAAAACATGGAACTAAAATATTAAATACCTAGAAAAAAAACATTTCAGTTTAATTCAGTTGGAACCCAGCCAAGCATACTGTAATGTGCACGCCTTAAAAATCTCTTAAACACACACACACACACACACACACACACACACACACACACACACACACACACACACACACACACACACATGCATGTACTATACAATATAATGTTATGTATTTGTATCCACAGGATTGCAGAAATGAACATATCTGCCAAAGGTTTTTGCATCTTGTTTGTACAATTTGTACATTTTCACTCTTACGGCACAGGAAGCCTAATCTGTTCAGGAGTTAAACCCTCTAATATACTCACAAGGCAGACTGGCAAACATCAAGGCAGAGGTTCTCTAATGAAAGCCTTGCTCACCAACCTTCTCCCCCTCCCATACACACCACAGACTTTACTAGAATACTTGGGGACTTTCTTTCCAAAGTAAATTTTTACACTTTAGACAGATAGAAAAGTCATGTGGGTTTGGAACAACATGAGGGTGAGTAAAAGATTACATAATTATAATTTTTAGTTAAACTACCCCTTAAAGAGCCAATCAGAGTTTAGCAGCCAGAGGATGAAAATTAATTTTATTAAGTGATGTCTGATATATAATCTCAGAAGTCTCCTGTTTAACAATTCTTGAGACTGCTGGTCTTTTGAACAAATCTCAGTTTCATCATGCGCCCAGAGATTTCACCAACCAGTTTCCATCCAAATCACCAAGGTCACCATGAGATTTAATGTACTAGTGCCTTCACAGTAAATGTTGCACTGATTTCAGTTTAAAAATGTAACATCTAAGCCATAGTCTTATTAATGTAATATTGATTGGACGATGAATGTATTCCATACTTGGATTGAGTATTGGCACACATGGTTGTTTTCAGGGGATCATGGATAGTATAAGTATCTGGCACTATAATACTGTTTCAGGTTAAGATTCTGCAGGCAGGTCAGCATGAACACTGGACTGTTGATGAGACAACATTGTCTGATTTTAGATGGAAAGATGTTATATCCCAGTCAGGTTGTGTGTGTGTGTGTGTGTGTGTGTGTGTGTGTGTGTGTGTGTGTGTGTGTGTGTGTGTGTGTGTGTGTGTGTGTGTATGAGCGTGTATTTATCACTATGTGGGGACCAAATGTCCCCATAAGGATAGTAAAACCCGAAATTTTCGACCTTGTGGGGACATTTTGTTGGTCCCCATGAGGAAAACAGCTTATAAATCATACTAAATTATGTTTTTTGAAAATGTAAAAATGCAGAAAGTTTTCTGTGAGGGTTAGGTTTAGGGGTAGGGTTAGGTTTAGGGGATAGAATATAAAGTTTGTACAGTATAAAAACCATTATGTCTATGGAAAGTCCCCATAAAACATGGAAACACTACGTGTGTGTGTGTGTGTGTGTGTGTGTGTGTGTGTGTGTGTGTGTGTGTGTGTGTGTGTGTGTGTGTGATCCATGAGGGATTTGTCTGATGTTGCCCCATTCATGATTCTTCTGTGTTTTTCCCCCTGTCTGTTTATCTCTCTCTCTATCTTTCTTTTTTTAAAACCCAATTGTAGTTCATGTACACACACATAAATACTCACAAACAGGAGACCTTAAACTTAGCAAATGTTCTATGACTACAGAGTTCTTATGGTAAACAGTTACCATCAGAATTTCACTTATCATAAAGTGACAGCTGCTTGTGCTCTCTACATTATATACATAGTAAAGAATATATATGTATGAATATATATACACTACTAGTCAAAAGTTTTGAAACATGACTGAAATGTTTCTCATGATCTTAAAAATCTTTTGATTTGAAGGCATATGATTAAATGTTTGAAATCAGTTTTGTAGACAAAAATATAATTGTGTCACCATATTAATTTATTTAATTATAAAACTAATATTTAACAAAAAAAAACATTTTTGAAATTGATGACTTTGACCAAACGATAAAGAAAAGCAGCCAATAAGTTCCAAAAATAGATGGGAACTCCTTCAATACTGTTTAAAAAGCATCTCAGGGTGATACCTCAAGAAGTTGGTTGAGAAAATGTCAAGAGTACATGTCTGCAAATTCTAGGCAAAGGGTAAATACTCTGAAGATGCTAAAATATAACACAGTTTTGATTTATTTTGGATTCTGTTTAGTCTCAACATAATTCCCATAGTTCAATTTGTTATTCCATAGTTTTGATGACTTTATTATTATTCTAAAATGTGAAAAACAAATATATATAATAAAGAATGAGTAAGTGTTTCAAAACCTTTCACCGGTAGTGTGTATATATATATATATATATAGTACATAACTGTATCACAAACATTGCACAGAAATCTCATTCAGACAAGTGAAAAAATAGTTCAAGCCAAAATAAAAATGATGTCATCATTTTCTCACCCTAATGTTGTTCCAAACTTGTACGACTTTCTTCCATGGTGGACAAAAGGGTTTTGAAGAATATCCGGCTGCTCTTTTCCATATATTGAAAGTGAATGGGGACTGGCCTGTCAAGCTACAAAAAAAACAAACAAACAAAAAAAAACATTAAAGTATAGTCTAGCAGACAATTATTATTTTTTATAATAATTATATATAATAATTTTAATAATTAAATAATTTTAGTCTGAAAATCTTCCCCTCTGCTGAAGCTCTCAAATCAACAGTGTCATCATTGAGAGCAATGACATGTCATACTGGTTTGGAACAACATGAGTGTAAGTAAATGATGACAGAATTTGCATTTTTGGGCAAACTGTACCTTTATATATAAATCTGAACAAACACATAACTCATGGACAGAAACGGATTTGAAAAGTCAAAATCTCAGCATGCAATCATTCCTCTGACCTCCTTTCCCCTCATATGTGCTTCCTCTGGACATATGTTCAGTCTGTCCCGACCTTGACTATAATCTGCTGAACTTCCCAGGACTGCAGGCAACAGACCCTGATTGACAGGCGCTGGGTCTGAAACCAGTCCTTGGTCCGGCCTGTGTCCATGCTGATTAAAAAATCCCCTAGGAACAGTGATGTAATGCCACAGGCTTGACTCCTTCCCCCTCTTACTGTAATAGACCTCTGGCTGCTGTTCCCAAGAGCATTCCTCCGAATATTGAAGGTCTTAATCTGCCCTTTAATGCCATCTTTCTGGCCAGGCCAGGCTGGGAGAATGAGGTATGTGAGGAACAGAGCTGTCATTTTATTAAATAATATAAAAAAAAAAAAAAATATATATATATATATATATATTATTATTATTTTTTTTATTATATAAAGATATTTATCGAATAAATTAAATAATAATAATATAAAAAATATTTTTTTATTGAATATATTACATGACATGGTGATTAATGTAAAAAAAAATTTAAATCGCATATGTCAATATTTGCAGAAAACCCTGCAGTTCACTGCAATCCATTATGGAAATTAATTTGTAAATTTTTCATAGGACGCATTCTTGTGTTCCGTCTGTACTGTCATAAACAGTGCGTTTCTAGGACGCTGTGTCAAGTTAAAAGTAGCTGCAACTTTAAAAATCACACCACAAGATGCATTTTGCTTTGTCTATCTGTCAAGAACGTGTCCTGTTTGACCAGCTCTCATTTTCTTGGATTTTTGCTTGTGAGATATGTTGAGGCAGCTGACTGCCCCCTGCTGACTTGGCTCGTAAAAATAGGAAGTGACATGTAAGTAGAGCTTGAAATGCTCAGGCCATTCTATTTGTAGACTCACTGAGCACTTTATTAGGAACATATAGTCCTATTAATGTGGCTGATGTGGTCTTCTGTTGTTGTTGCCCATCTGCTTTAAGTTTGGCGTGTTGTTCATTCTGAGATGCTATTCTGCTCACTACAATTATACAGAGCGTTTATCTGAGTTACCATAGCCACTTATCTTCCTGGCTGTTTAGATAAGTGCATGAATGAGTAGATGTACAGGTGTTCCAAATAAAGTTCTCAGTGAGTGTATTTGATTTCATGGAATAGCCAATATTAGCATTTTTCTGTAATTAAGATGACAATTCAGGACCGTTTAACCAAGGTGTAGCTTACTTTAAAAGTAACCCAGCTAACATGTATGAAACATTATTCATGCTTTAACTTTGTTATTTTATGCATTTTGTTCTAGGCATTCATGGAGTGCACAATCCAGCCTTAGTACTGATTGATTGTGGTGGGTTTGTTGCGTTGAGCCTGACATTCATTTGACGTTCATTTGATTGCTTTATCCTGAGTTGTTGTTAGTTAAAAGTGACAGACAATAACTCGTATTCCTTTTTCAGATATCATTTTTACACATAGCGCATATGATTTTTGGAGTTGTGTTGTTTAGGACAACAACGACCGTCTGGTGCGAGTCTAAAGAAAACGCTCTTTTGTTCTCCCTCAAACACAAGAGAGAAGCTGCATATATCACATGACGATACATCAAATTAAAACTCCTGAGCTAGTTTCAAGTGGTTTTCTTTCTTTTCTTGCTGTATTTTATCTGCCAAAATCACATTTTGAATAATCTGTTAGAAAACCTAAGAGTACTACCTGTAGTATCGGTGCATCTCTACTTTCTAAATAATGAATTGCACTAAATATACACATTAAATCGACAGCACTATTAAAATACTTAGATTAGATTACATAGATTAACTTTAGAATCACATTTTTTACAAGATATTAAGATCATTATATTTTTTTACTTAGTATGAAGTATGGAGAAGAGATTGATGCTTTAAAGAAAAAACTATTTGCCAAGGGGGTAAGAAAAATCATCTTTATATAGTAATATATTTATATAAACTTAATATTCTCTGAATATGTCTCTAATTTTCTTGACTTACACAGTCTTGCTTTTTACGTAAATTTGAGGATAAAATGTATCAAGTGTTACAAATATGTATTTTTATTGCATATTATTGGGGAATATTAGGGATTCTCATTAGCTACATAAATTTGCAACGTTTTAAAAAAATATAAAAAATTAGATCAAATTGCCTCGAAATCAATCATTAGGCACTGCATGCAAAGATCTCATGGAAAGTTTTGCCTTGCATAGTGACAAACAGCTTCTCAGGTAAGTGCTGTGGTAGTGTGTGTTGCCGTTTAGTGTTATGGGAGAAAATCAAATCAAATGTGCCTTTAGCCCCGTTTGTTGTTGAGGCATGTTTAGATATTTTTATTGTGGTACTCAGTATAAAAGTACTCATTATGATTTTTTTCCCAGTATAGGTGGTGCAGAAATGTTGCACAAATGTGAAATTGCTTTATCTGAGACAATCTTTCTTTTGAAGTATACTGTACACATACAGTATGTAAGTTTGTTTTGTTTATCTATATAAGGGTCCTTAGTCGCCCTCTCTATGAAAATGGTAGGTCAAGAAGAGACAGACTGTTCTCTGTAAACCCTTTCATCTAATTTGTTTTCTACAGAATCCTCGATGTTGAAGCCACACACAAGCACATGCATACACACACACACACACACACACACACACACACACACACACACACACACACACACACACACACACACACACATACTGCATATGAGAACACAGATTTTTTAAACATAAATACACATTACATTTTGATGAAAGATTATGACGAGAAACATTTTCTTCTAAATAACATGCACTGATGAATTATGCACAGTATAACAAGGAAAATGAGACAGTATTTTCACTTTTGACTTAATTATAGTCTCTGCACATTAATCTGAGATAAAAAAAAAAAAACAAACATATTTTATAATTGAACAATCCTGTAAATATGAAATACACACCTTGAGAGCATTTGTAAAAAAAAAAAAAAATGCTTTAGAAAACAATCTCTGCACAAATGGTCTATGCACATTAATATACTGTATATTATATAATTAAAATAGTCATGAATTGAACAAACCGATATCACAATCTATGAACTCAACAAATAGAAATTGGATTATCTCTTGTGCTTTCTGCCCAACCTTTAAGTATGAGGTTGAAGATATTAGGTAGGTTTATATTTCTCTTCAAATGAAATGGATTTGATTAAGCAGACAGATTACACTACACCTCTTTTACTTTCTCACTCTCTTTTCCCCACTTTTGGGAGAAAAAGTGCATATCACTAATGCAATTAGAAGAGTGAATGTGGACTATAGACTGGATGTCACACACAGCATACGCGCACGCACGCATGCACGCAGGCACTCACTCACTCATTCACTCACTCACTCACTCACTCACTCACTCACTCACTCACTCACTCACTCACACACACACACACACACACACACACACACACACACACACACACACACACACACACACACACACACACACCAGCCCTTACATGCACTTCACCTAAATACAAACACACAGTTTGCCCATGTGTGTTAAGTGAGAGCTGCCATGCATTAATAATGGATGCATTTGCTTGTGACAGATCAATTTGGAAACCTCATCATCACTAATTAGTCAAGCCCCTCAGGGGAGAATGTAATTGGTGGATGGCTGCGCTGTGCAACACCATCCAAGCCCAGTTTCACACACAGAACACATCTCTGCCTCTCTCTACTGTGTGTTTCCAATACAAAGTCGCTCATGTGTCCCAAAATGATAAGATATCAAAAGCTATCAACAGGGAAGAAGGAAATCATGTATTTTTAAAGAAGCACACTATTTGACAGTACAGGGGGCTGTGCATGTCAAATTAGTGATTTGTATTATTAGGATACATCTACAAATCTAAAACTACTGACTTCAATTGAGCTGAGAAAGTTAGAAAAAAGAGAACTAGAGAGAGAGAGAGAGAGAGAGAGAGAGAGAAGACTGTTGCTATGGAAACTGTTTTGTGCTGCTTCCCCATTCCAAACTTTAAGAGATGATTTGGACTGTTTTGTGTGTGTGCGGGTGAATGTAGGCAAGATAAATGTGTGTGTGTGTGTGTGTGTGTTTGTATGTGTGCTTCTGTGTGAATAAGAGTTAGACAGATGTGCATGTAAGATTTAAGATTCCGTTTGCACACACAAAAAAAAACAAACAAACAACATGTTTCATCAGCAATGGATGACATCACAGAAACTATCCAAATCTATTGTCTACAACAAAAATACTAGAGTTACGTTCCCAGAGTCCATATAATATTCATATCCACATTCAAAAATATTGGAAAACATGAAAGCTGCTGTTCGTTACTATGTTATAACGCATTGAAATTCGTACAAGATGGCAAAAACGTAATATTACATGGATTTTCAGAAAAAGTAATACTTCTATTCCTATAGAGACCAATCAACAAACATCATTTCAAATCGATACAGTACAGGCATGACATTTTTGCTATCCTCCTATTCAGTATTTTATTTTAAGAAAGGGAACATCTATGAACAATTTTGGTTATTCATTCCATAATTGTTTATGTAATACAAATGACTGATGTTTGTCAATAACCTGTAATACACTTCCTTCGTCTTGTTGCAAATCCAGATTTTTTCATTGTTCTGTATTACACAAAAGTTGTTTTGCTACAGTATATATATATATATATATATAAATGTTACATTTACGTTTGGGGTTTGGGTTAGGGTTTAAACTTTGTCTAGTTTTTAAATTTTCTCTATGGGTGTAAAAGTCTGTTTTTGTATGAGCCAAAGATTTTGCCATCTTGCACAAGTGATTAGGGTTTCTCTGATACCAACATTTTGGCTTCGATACCAGCCCTGGTAACAAATAAATAGCCTCAGATTACTGATGAAATCACACAGCAAAGGACTTGATTAAAAGAACTGCAAAGTCTTGCAGTTGCAAATTCTGCATTTTCTATTTAATTTCTTCTGGATTCCATGTTTTATGTTTTAATTAAATATTAACATAAAAAAATAAAGAAGACATAAATAAATCCATAAAGCTTTAATCAAATTGTATTTAATAATTCATTTTCAACAAAAATATAATATTTTTTTGTCTCAAATAAAATGATGCACAAAAGAGCTTCACAGTATAAATAAAAACATTAATAAAAATGTAAGTCTGATTAGTGGCACTGCTGCTTCTGCTGTGTTCTGATAATCAGTACGCTTGTTTTTGCAATATTGTTTACATGTAATAATAATAATTGTAATAACAATAATTAAAATTCTAAAACATAATGATATTTATTATAAATCCATTTAATATTAAAGTATTGTTATTAGTGGTATTATTGCTATTATTTTGAATATTATATTTTTCTATACAACTGTAATATTTTACTGTCATAATGTCTTCAATTTTGTACATCCAGTTAAACAGAGATTTTATTTTGGCGGATTAGTTTTTGTGACAAACCTTTGATTTCCTCCTGTATTCTAAATGTCAAGCCCACATTTGAGTTGGCGCAACTCCCTTTTGGAGTAACCCCGCCTATTTTAAGTATCCCCACCCAATTTGGAGTAACCCCACCCTCTTTTGGAGATTCCGCCCCAATAGAGCACAATATTCTTTTTCCGAAAGTAAACATCCCGTGAATTTATCCACGATAACTTATAAACCTGTAAAGACAGACCTAATGTGAGCAATGAGTTTGCCATCCCTCTGCCTTATCTCATTACAACTGCAGTGTTAAAAAATCAATAGCAGAATTCATTATAAATAACTACATTACCCATGGTACATTACAGAAAGATCCACCAATCAGAGAACCGCAGCCAACAAAAACAGTGAAACATGCCTTGGAGTGACCGCAGGCTCCCATGACGCACTGTAAATGGTGTAATCGAGTAGGTCTCCCTACACTCTTAGACTACTTAAATACTGTATAGCGCATTTTACAACACACATAATTTCAAAGCAGCTTTACAGAAAATCATGCATAAACAGAAAATGAAAACTGTAATATCTATAAAGTCTTAGAGTCATCATTGTATTGTTTGATAAAATACAATTGTGAATTGTGTTTAAAAATAAGTAATTCAATAATAATTGTATTTAGAAACCCAGTGAGCAAGCTGAAGGTGACTGTGGCAAGGAACACAAAACTCCATAAGATATAAAAATAATCTTGGGATAAACCAGGCTCACTGTGGGGGCCAGTTCCCCTCTGGTTAAACAAGATAACCAATATTAGTTATTTATGTATGTGCAGTGCAGGTCATGGTTTAAGTTAGTGTTAAGGGTCAGTTTTAAACAAAGATGTATGAACTTGTATGAACTGTAATATTAATTAATGACTAATGTCTTTGAAGTCCATACTGGATTAACTGCAGAAATTCATATAGATTAATTGTCCTTTGTTAGTTGGCCAATGAAGGCTTTTGTTGGCAAATAACTGAAAGTCTATGTATTCCATTTTGAAAGTGTAGTCCATCATTACACCAAGGTGATGCCGGCAGAGATCAGTGAGGTGCATCACAGTTAAACCAGCAGGTCATTTCGTTGAGGTCTGTCCTAAATCCAAGGTTCAGGCAGTGGCATATGAATGTCTTATGGCATCAGTTTATCCACTCAAGTCCATCATAATAGACTGTAGTGATGTCTGGCTGGCACCAGCTGCGTTTAGTCATCACTCCTCAGAGACAGTTGAGTCCGACACCAAGCAGGAATGAAAGTGGATCTGGCCGGCTCTGGTTGAGACACGGAAACAAATAAAATATTATGAGCATATATGCCATTCAATTTCTAGTTCTGGCAGACATAACTAAAGCAGCCTAATTGTGGTTTGATGGATAAATTAGGTGTATGCCTACCTAAATAGATGAGTCGTTAGTCTAGACTTAAACT
Source organism: Xyrauchen texanus (assembly GCF_025860055.1). Lineage (NCBI taxonomy): Eukaryota > Metazoa > Chordata > Actinopteri > Cypriniformes > Catostomidae > Xyrauchen > Xyrauchen texanus. Next base: position 11,674,914 of record NC_068316.1, read on the forward strand.
GAGTGAGTGTGTCTGCATCTCGAACAGTGTTAGAGAGACTATTCCACAGATTAGGAACCAAATAGGAAAATTATCTACCTCCTTTTGTGGATTTTGTTATTCTAGGAACTTTAAACAGGCCAGAATTTTGCAATCATAATGAACATGATGGAATATAGCGTGGTAGAAGGTCACTTAAGTGCTGTGGAGCTAGACCATTCAAAGCTTTGTATGTAGTCAACTAAATTTTTAATTAATACGAAATTTAACAGGTAGCCAATGTAACGATGATAAAATGGGGCTAATATGATCATATTACTTGGTTATAGTCAGCACTCTGTCTTCTGCATTTTGAACCAATTGAAATTTATTTATTGAACTTGCAGAACATCCTCCCAGTAATGAATTATAATAATCTAGTCTTGAGGTCATGAACGCATGAATTTATTTTTCGGCATCAGCAACAGTGGAAACTTATTCCTTGATTCCTGGTAATATCTCCCAGGGGAAGAAAATATAAGGAGAAAAGCAGAGGTCCTAAAACTGTTCCCTGTGGCACTCCATACTTTACTTTTGTTTGATTTGACAATTCCTCATTTACACAGACAAAGTGGTAGCGGTCTACCACTTCATTTCATTAACACATTTCCTTTTATCTTGCATATATTTGATTATGGTTTTCAAGTACAAGGGCATGCATCGAGTGACATTATTTTTGATGTTCATTTAAACAACAAAACTATAGGAATTTTTCTCTCCCCCTTTTAAAAATGTTAGTTTATTTATAGGCTATAAGCCCATTATTATCCCATTTGTTTCCTAATTTCAAACAACATTCAAACAGAACATACATATTACACAAGAGGAAAGCTCCTCATTACCATGGTTAGGTCAGTGTAACTATTCTTAAATAATAGTAATAATAATAATAAATGATATTATTGATGAAAAAAATAAATAAATAAGCTAAAACACATTTTGAAATTTTAACTACAACTGCAAATGTTGATCTAACAGATCTATTGATTGTTTCATAAGAAAAATCCAAATAGAACAGTTACTTTTACTCATGTAAAAATATGAAACTTTGTAAAGGTGATGATGTGTAGTAAAAAGAAATTTAGCACATAGAACAGTGTTGCTCTTTTCCTCAGTAATCTTTGGCATGTCAGGGCTGCCTGTTTATAGGTTTGATTTAACTTTCTCTGTAATGATTTAAACTATAAATGTCTCACTAGAATTGAAATGGGTCTCATCAGTTTTGAGGTCTATATGCCACAATATTAAGGGAAGCCCAGTTGTTGTGCACGTGTGTCAGAGAGCAAAGCAGATCATTAGCACGAGCTGGTACCGTTACACTCACGCGAAAGCTTTAATCGCACCATGGAAATATCGCAGTGATGATGAGGAGCCTTTACTGAATGTGAGATTATCATTAAATCTCTTCATTAAACATTATATTGTCATTAAATAATCTCTATCACTTGAGCGGCCACTGAAAAATCTTCAATGGGAGAACCATGGCATTGTTCTTTCCCTGCTGTCTGCAACCCAGTCCGAATAGACCTACTACCCACTTTTGGGTCGCGACCCACCAGATGAGAAACACTGTCCAAAGGATAGTGAGGAGTTAATAATATTAAGAAGAGGTTCTGGGATTACAGGGAATACTTCTTTTAAGAGCTTAGTTGGTATTGGATTTAAAATACAAGTTGTGACTTTTGATGTTTCGATAAGTTTTGTTAGCTCTTCGTGATCTAAGACAGCGAGTTGCTCGTGAGGAAAATTAGGAGAGACTGTTTCCTGTGGTACTGTGACAGACGATTGCATAACTAAAAAATTACAAATTCTGATTATTTCAGTTTTAGCAGTAAAGAAATTCATGACGTCATTACTATTGTGCTGCTGTGAAATATCTGGTTCAGTCGAGGCTTTATTCCTAACCAATTTAGCCACAGTACTGAATAAACACCTAGGATTGTTGTGAAAAACACCTTTGGTTGAAAGAGATCTAATGTTTAGTAGCCCTACCTGCATATTATGTTTATCTTCTATTTTTCTAAATTATTTAGGGAGGGGTTTGTGTTTGGTTGTTCGGGGAACAGGCAGACTTTTTGTGATATCTAGGTAATACAGTCTCTATGTGTTGTTGTTTACATGGCCTGTGTGATGTCTCAAGGCAGCTAGCAGATGTTCGGATTAGCCAGTTTGTCTGCTTCCTGACCTGTGCCCCAGTTAGTCAAATACTATCACTGTTAAGACTATGAGCTAAATTACTAGAGGAAAGCGGCACCTTCCCTGGAAGGATTGCGTCCGTCTCTTTTAGCAGGTCAGGTCTTCCCCAAAAATGCTTCCAATTGTCTATAAATCCTATGCTCTTCTCCGGACACTACTCAGACATCCAGCCATTCAGCGACACTGATCTATTATAAACCTCATCCCCACGATGAACAGGGAGGGGGCCCAGAGCATACTAAAGTGTCTGACATCATTTTTGCAAGTTCACACACCTCTTAAACATTATCTCTGAATGGCGAACATGTGCCGACATGAATAACAATTTTAGAAAATCAAAGTTTAGCAATAGCCAGCACTTGTAAATTTGATCTGATGTCAGAAGCTCTGGTACCCAAAATGCATTTAACGATGGTGGCTGGAGTCTCTATTTCCACATTCCTAACAATAGAATCACTTATGAACAAGGCTCTTTCAACATGTTCTCAGTGGGTGCATCACTGAGTGGAAAGGATCGATTGGAAATCCTAATAGGAATTAGAGAGTTGTGTAGCTTTGCTGAGCGAGTATACCGCTGATACGCCCTATTTCTGGGGCTCTACATCAGGATCCAAAGTGTGCATGCTGTTCTCTGTTTTACCTCCACTAGCATTCGTAAACTTGTCTCTAATTAATTAACCTTCTCCGTCAGCCTGCCTAATTCCTTACATTTATCACATGAACCCCTCACTGCTGACAGAAGAAGCTATAGTAAACATGGGGCATGTAATGCAGGAAGCAGTATGAGGGGACACTGTGACTTACCACAATTGTTAATTGTTGTTATGGTTGTTCTTGAGTGGCGAGTGTTTGAAATCAATGTGAATCCCTCACACAATTGTTTGATGTTGTTGTGTTAGTTCCTGATCAGCAGATGTTTGAGATGCAATAATCCATGTAAAACACAGAGGAGAAAATGAATTCACGCAGTCGAAATGAGAGATGTAGCAGAAAAAGAGAAAAAAACTGAGCAATCAGGGAAGAAGGGCCTTGGTAAGAGAGGTGACCAAGAACCTGATGGTCACTCTGATTGAGCTCCAGAGATCATGTGTGGAGATGGGAGAAACCTGCAGAATCAAGTCATAGAACCATCACTGCAACACTCCTACAATCTGGGGTTTATGGCAGAGTGGCCAGATGGAAGACTCTCCTTAGCACAAGAAAGCAAAAAAGCACCTAAAGAAAAAGACTGTGAGAAACAAGATGCTCTTGCCTAATGAAATGAAGATTGAACCATTTTGCCTCAATTCCAAGCCTGGAGGAAACCAGGCACTGTTTATCACTTGGGCAAAACCATTCCAACAGTCAAGCGGGGTCGTGGTAGCATCATACTTTGGAGGTGTGTTTCAGCGGCAGGGAATGGGGGACTGGTCAGGGTTGAAGGAAAGCTGAACACAGCAAAATACAGAGATATCCTTAATGAAAACCTGGTCTAGAGCGCTCAGGACCTCAGACTGGGCCGAAGGTTCTCCTTCCAACAAGACAATGACGCTAATCACACAGCCAACTCTGTGAATGTCCTTGAGTGGCCGAGCCAGAGCCCTGACTTGAACTTAATCGAACATCTCTGGAGACACCTGAAAATGTCTGTCAACCGAAGGTCCCCATCTAACCTGACAGAGCTTGAGAGGATCTGAAGAGAAGATCCCCAAATCCAGGTGTGCACAGCTTATCGCATCATACCCAAAAAGACTTGAGGCTGTAATCGCTGCCAAAGGTGCTTCAACTATGTACTGAGTTAAGGGTCTGAATACTTATGTGAATGTCATATTTCAGTTTTTTATTTTTATGAATATTCAAAGTTATCAAAAATATTTTTTTTGCTTTGTTATTATGGGGTATGTAGTGTAGATGTAAAAATAATATTAATAATAATTTAAAGCATTTCAGAATAAAGCGGCGAAATGACAAAATTTGAAAAAAATTAAGGGTTCTGAATACTTTCTGAATGCACTGTATGTCTTTTTGTGGTTTGATAGCTTAAATGAAAGACCTATTTATGGCTACATACAGAGAAATTGCATAATAAAAGTACCACGGTTACACCAGTTTAACAAACCTGCAAACTCATCAACATCACTTTTTCATTCTTAAGAAGTACAAAAGCCTTTGTTAATTTCGACTGCCATCTGCGGTGCTTTAGCTCGTCCTGTGTTTGTTTGTGTGAGATCATGACTGCTACGGCTTCAGTAAATGGTATGTCACCCTCTTGTGGTCTCCCAATGCTGTTACGCCAGCCTGTTAAACAGAGGCCAACTGAGTGAATTGGAAAAACAAATTGGGCTTCTAATTTAAATGTCGGCTAATTTGAATATATCGATGACTCAAAAATATATATAAAATAACATACCGATCAATAGTCAATATTTTATGCCATCCCTAATATTTAGTGCATATTTAATGGTTCAAGTTTAAAACTCTGTTTACTTTTTTTAACTATGGTGTTGTTAACAACTTTTTCAAAAGAGTAGCTTGACTGATGTATATTTACTTTAAATAATTAGAAGCTTGTAGCTTGCCAAGCAACAATTTTAAGTAGCTTTCCCAACACTAATGAAAAATGACAAAGATGGCACAGATGGGCTGATTTATATTTTGCCTGCAGAGATTTGTTGTTCCTCTAAAATTTTGGCTAACATAATAAATACTAGTCTAGTCCAAGGAAGCAGCCAGCTGTTTCTAAGAACACACACACGTAATGTTCGGGTAGAATCACGTCATTTCTGCTCTGTCTGTGTGTTCTAAGATCACAGCTTCTGATTCTGGCTCAGTACTTTGACGGCTGTATGAGAGATAATATCCTGGCCATTGAACGTAGTTCTTTGGAATGAAATCCCTCATCCCTAAGATGACTTTTTTTGTCTAAGCCAAAATGATAGACGGATATTATTTAGTAGAATGGTGTAATGCCATGTAATTTATGGCCTAATGAGATTATGTAAGCCTGTGATTCTGCCCTCCCTCAGCCGTTACTTACAAACACAGACGAACCCACACAAACGCTGCGCTGTCACCATGATCATTGACAGGGTCTTTTCACAGCCTACAATGTTCAAAAACAATAAACTTTCCACCAGATCTCTACACACCTCCTTCCTTTCCTCCTCTTCTTTTCAATTCATCGTTATCCTCTCTTCCACCCTCATATCCTTTAGTTTAGCACAAAAGCCACCTACTCTCTTGAGAAACCAGCTGTCTAAAGCGAACTGTGGGCGTGTGTGTCTGATGAATTCCTCAGTGCTGTACAGCTACTCACCTATGTGTGTAGGGTCTGTATATGTCTTTATGCAATCAAATTTAATTGACAGACACTGCAAAGATCAGACATAATATCAATCTTGCTGTCTGTGTGTATACTGTTGCAACGCAGAAATACACAGCTTCTTTTGTCTTGTTTTCAGAAAAAAATATTCTTAAAATCAGACAAAATCAGACAAAGTCAAACTGTGCCAGATATTACATTAAGACTTGTTTTCAGTGAATATATCTTGTTGAATTAAGTTAATTATTGCTTGTTTCATACATGAACCTCACTAAATTTAGTTAGATTTATGCCTAAAATAAGAAAAAAGTTTTTGCCAATGGGGTAAAAGAAAATCTACTTAAAGGGTTAGTTCACACAAAAATTATCTCATGATTTACTTACCTAAATGTGTATGACTTTCCTTTTTCAGCAGAACTGAAGTTAATATTTTTATAAGCCTTCACGCCATCACACTTACGTCACGCGACAATTCCATGACGCGTCGACTGCTGGCAGGAAGCATTTTTTAAGTTAATAAAGTCTATCTATCGATTTGCTTCTTAAGAAATTAATTGATTGACTGGAGTCATGTGGATTACTTTTATGCTGCCTAAATATGCCTTTTGGACCCTCAAATAGCCAGTAGATTGATGGCACCCGTTTACTTGCATTGTATGGACAAACAGAGCTGAAATGTGCTTACAAAAATCTTCACTTCGGTTCTGCTAAAGAAGGAAAGTCATGCACATCTGGGATGGCTTAAAGTAAATCATGAGAGGATTATAATTTTTTGGTGAACTAATCCTTTAATTCAGTATCAATATCTTGTGAAATTTTGCTTTTAAAGTAACTTTTTTTATTTTTTTAGAATGTTTAGATCTTTTACTGAGAAACAAGAAAAAAATACTGAAAAAAGAAAATGATTTTTACAGTGTATGTGAGATACTGCTTTAATGATCAATATTATGTCTCCATTAGACACATATAAGGCAGAGTGGAATTGTGGGAAGTGCATGGAGTGTGACTGTGGCCTATAAATCTATAGGGCATTTTTTGAAGGTGATTCATCCGTGAGGGTCTCTGGATGGCTACCATTTCATCCACCAACTTACATGGCAGATGATATCGGCCCGTGTGATGGTGGAGGTCAGAGTGTGATGAATTGCTCTGTCTTTGCGCCCATTCAAATAACCACAGTCGCAGAGTTCTTACTTGAATGCACACACATATAGATACAAGCTTTACAAACCTATAGTTAGCTGCCCACTGCCTTCAAAGGCAGCATCCTATAAGTGACTGATTTGTAACATTCTTCATATGCTCTTCTTAATTTATTGCAATAGAGGTGGTGCAATAAGTTATACGTGATACTCTAATAAACATAAATATACTGTATATGGCACACAAATATTGGTTAATATAATGCATTTATAATGACAATGAACTATTTTTATTCAATGTTCAAATTAAGGGCGCATGTGTGAGGAGATCTGAGGATACCTGCATTTGTTTAACTCAAAATTAGTTCTAGTGTTTTTATAAACTTTGTTCTCAATGTATTAATCTGTACTCACAGATATATAAACCATACCGTCAATTTTGCTTTCCATAACCACAGATTCGTAAACCATACCCACAGTTTTTCAAACAATATCCATGGATTTGTAGCCCTTCTATAATTTTAAAAATCTAAGCCCAGCAATTAGACCTGTACACACAAGATCAAATAAATTAAGGCCATGAGTGAAACTTTGAAACCTTGAGACAGAAACCCAATTTTCTAAAGAAAGTGGAAGCTGAAGGTAGATGGTGGGAGAGAGTAGGTGGGAAAAAAGAAGAGATAAAAAGAGTGAGGGAGAAAATGAGAGACACTGGAGCAGACGAGAGAAGATATGAAAGCTATTTCATCATGAAGAGCTCAGTGAATATTTCATCATGTGATCAAAAATAGCTATATGCACTCTCTCTATCCTTTTCCAATTCTCTTCATGTTTCGGCTAATAGCAGGGAACTTCCTTCAGACATGCTCTTATATTTGGATGTTTATGTGATTATCAGTGTGTTTTGTTTTTTTGTATCTAGATTCTATTTTCTTTTGGAAATTTCATTTTTGTTTCTACAGTATGTAGAATGTTTTAAATGGTTGTGAAAAAGGGGTTTGCAGCAGCTTTATCTGCACTTTTGTAATATTATTTTATGCAAACCCAAGAAAGACTTGCAAACTCTTAATGGAAGCTAATGAGGATAACAAAGAATAAATACATTTCCTTCGGTTACAAATAATATCCTTTATCTGACCACATACAATAAAAGTTTATTTATAACAGTAACTTTTCATTTATTTGTATTATCTTAAAATTACAAGATGTTTTCAAATACTAGACAGAAGAGAGACTGCAGCAAGTTGTCACTTTTTATTCCAGTGAATATTTATGAGTAGGGTTATTTTTGGTTACTTCCGGTCTACGCTACTAAAAAAAAACTTTTATTGCACAGAATGAAAATAAAGTTAATTCGACACATAAGTCTTAGTGAAATCATGACGCGATGCAATTTTTATTATTGAATTTTTGTTACAGAGGTGTGACAACTCCCCTCTCCCCATTATTATTGTTTATTTAACCACCATTTCAAGGCCCTTAAAAATACTGTGTTGGTACCATGGTAAAGTTCTGGTTTAAGATTGTAACTCATAATACTTTTGAGAAATACCATTGTACTCAAAGATTACCATATGTACTGTATGTACACATACTCCAAGATCCCTCCGAAAACAATGATAGTACTTTTCATACTTTTTTGGGTAACACTTTACAATAAGGTTGTATTCATTAACAAACTACATTAGAAAACATGAGAAAGCAATTAACAATGCTTTTACAGCATATAATACAGTTTTTATTTATAGAATTGGTTACATGCTTTTCTCAATACCTAGTATACATTTTCAAAACTGTTCATACTCTCAACACAACATCAGTGTCTGTGGACTGAACTGTGAATCATCTCATCAATGCTTTGACACAAAAATGCATCTCAACATTCATGAAATCTTTTTCACCCAGACTCAACCATTGGAAAAACTCTGTATTTCTCTTTTCAATAATGACCTACTCAGCTGTTTTTCTTTATCAATGTTGCTGGTTACTGTAATGTTACTGTTATTTCAAAATATATAATAATATATTTTTAAAAGAAGTTGTATATGTTAACATTAGTTAATACATCATGAACTAACATGAACTAATAATGAACAATTGTATTTCATAAGTCAACATTAACCAATATGTACAGTTTTTCTCGATTGCTAAGACACATTTCTTGAAAGCTGCTCTCCTTTTCTCTAAACTGTGAACACAAAACCCAATTTTCAAGCTACATTCACAAAACCTCAGACTCTTCTTGCAAGACCAAACTTTCACCTCAAAACAGTTCAATCTGTGCTCAAAACTGAACTATGTTGTCAAATCGTGCCCCGAGTCAATCAAAATTAAAAACACTACTGAACAGTCACTAAACACCACGTAGAAAAATAGAAAACACAATGCTCAGGACATGAAGCTGGAGAAATAAATGTTTATTGTTCACTGTAGGCTAAATGCATGTTGCAAAACAAAAAAACCCTGTGCATTTAGCACTTGTACAAAAAGACAAAACAGAAATCTTGTGCATTTACACGTAGCACTTGTAAAAACAAACAGAAATCTTCTGCGTTTGCCACTTGTGTACAGTAAGCCCATGTAAAAATAAAGTACAAAAATATATAAATAAGTGCATTACTCAGCCACAGCATCATGTCTCCGTACTGGGTCAGGCCACAGGACTTCATCCACATCACAGGCCACATTTTGTATGGCCAGGCAACGGGGGAAAAAAACCCCTGGCATGCCGTATCCAGGCTTGGCATGCCTCCACACCTATGTCAGCACAGGCAAGTCCCATGGCTTGCAGGAGATTTACCCTGGTGTAAGGTTGCCGTTCATATACCTTCCACCGCCATGAGGAGAAGAATTCCTCAATGGGGTTTAGGAAAGGGGAGTACGGTGGAAGGCAAAGATTGATAAAACCTTGGTTCATATTGAACCACTCTCTAACCTGGAGGGCTCTGTGAAAACTCACATTGTCCCAAACAACAACATAGATGGGATGCTCATCCTGCTGCCCTAACAGAGCATCTCACATGTGATTGAGGGAAATGAGGAGCTGGTGAGTGTTGTAGGGCCCCAGGTTGGCATGATGGTGGACAACCCCATGATTGCTGATGGCAGCACATAATGTGACATTGCCACCACGCTGCCCAGGAACACCAACAATGGCCCGATGGCCAATCACATTAAGGCCTCTCCTTCTCCTTTTGGTGAGATTACAGTAAACCAAGCTTCATCCATGTAGATGTATTCATGGGGTCTTTCCATTGCATCCAGTTGAAAAACCCTCGGTAGAAATAGATATAGTTTTGTAAGTGATACGGAAAAAGTGATTTAGGCCACTACAGTAAATCACTACTGTAAGAGAACATGGATTAACAAAAAATATACATGGAATACTAGGCCTACAAACAGTTAGATCAACCCTCCATTACAATAGTACAGTACATTGGTACAGTGATGTACTGAAACATATATTTACTTACAGTATACTGTGGTACAGTGTATATAGTATGTCATACAGTAATTGCTGTCAACATTTACATACTGTACTATAATGTCAAAAAAAGGTAATTACCTGTTCTCTTCTCTAAATCATCGGATTATGGTGGACACAGTGAATCTACTGATGTTTGTTTGTACCCTTTGTCCAGCCTCCCTCATGCTCATACCATGGACAAGAACATTGTCAATCACAGTAGCTCTGATTTCATCAGATATTACTGTTCTTTGTCTTCGCTAACCACCTCGACCACTTCGACCTCCTCTCACACAAACTCTTCCTCTCAGATTTCTATACATTGCAGGGCCTCACAAACCAGTGCTCTCTGAACTGGCTTACTGTATGTGTTCCCTCACATCATTAGCCAAAAGTGTGCTCAATTTTGAGTTGTTGTGTTCAAGTGGTGACACCTGTGCTTTAATTGTGTTTGACATTTGTCACCTGTGCTCACCATTATGCAGCATGGGTGCATCACAATGAAAATGTGTTGGCAAGTTGTGTCTAAACAGGTGAAAAGTGCTTATGGTTTTGCCAAAAGAGTGATTGATTCAATCAGTGGGTTCAGGCAACTGAGCATTTGGTTCAGACAATAGGGTTTAGTGTTTTAGCAATTGAGAAAAACTGTAATAAATGAAACATAAAATTAAATTCCATTGTAAGTTCATGACAACTATGCATTTCACTAATGTTAGCAAATAGACCCTAATTGTAAAGATTTACTCTTGTATGTGTGTGCAAGATGGAGTAGTCATTATAGGCCCTCTGACAATTCAGCATCAATATCGACAAATGTAAAAGACAGATAAAAGAGCTTACCTTCACCATGAGGGGCCATTTTATTAGTAAATATATCATGAGTTAAATACAGAGTGAAAGAATGGAATTAAAATCATCCATCTGTTGTCTCAGTGAAATGAGTGCTGATGGTAGACTGTGATCAGGGAGCGTTATGTAACCTCACAGGAAAGGTCGGACTCCCTGCCCTCAGTATCTAGTGGTACAATTGGAATTAACTGCATTGTACTGTATGCAATATAAACACACAGATACTCTTACACATACAATTAAAGGACATTTGCCCTGACGGATTAGGAATAATTGATTTAAGAGGAAGAGAGGAGTATTTGTACAGATGAGAAAGAGAAGGGAAGGGAACAAGCAGAAGAGAGAGAGAGAGTGAGTGAGAGAGAGTGAGTGAGTGTGAGAGAGAGAGTGAGTGAGAGAGAGTGAGTGAGTGAGTGAGTGAGTGAGTGAATGAATGAATGAGTGAGTGAGTGAATGAGTGAGTGAGTGAGAGAGAGTGAGTGTGAGAGAGAGAGTGAGTGAGAGAGAGTGAGTGTGAGAGAGAGAGTGAGTGAGAGAGAGTGAGTGAGTGAGTGAATGAGTGAGTGAGTGAGTGAGTGAATGAATGAGTGAGTGAGTGAGTGAGTGAGAGAGAGTGAGTGAGTGAGTGAGTGAGTGAGTGAGTGAGTGAGTGAGTGAGTGAGTGAGTGAGTGAGTGAGTGAGTGAGTGAGTGAGTGAGTGAGTGAGAGCAGGGGCGAAAATTTCATCAAAATGTTGGGGGGGTGGTGGCAATAAACAACAATTCTCAAGAGCAATTTTTGAAGTGGACACCAAGGTTTTTTTTGTTGTTGCATTTGTATTATTTTATTTCTTAAACAATTATTTTAAGAATATATCATTATATTATTTACAATACACATATTTTAAAGATATTTTAGGGGGGGACAACCCTCAGATAGGGGTTTCCGCCTATGAGTGAGAGAGTGAGTGAGTGAGAGAGTGAATGAGTGAGTGAGTAAGTGAGAGAGTGAGTGAGTGAGTGAGTGAGTGAGTGAGTGAGTGAGTGAGTGAGTGAGTGAGTGAGTGAGTGAGTGAGAGAGCGTGAGTGAGTGAGAGAGAAAGAGTGAGACAGATGGATGGATGGATGATGGATGGATGGATGGATGATCCTGCAGGTTGCTGTGGGCAGATTGTTTGATCAAGTATCCTGCCTGTGAACTCAGGCTGGAATCTTTGTATCCGTAATACAGTCTACATTAAAGGGATAGTTCGCACAAAAATTTAAATTCTTAATAATTTACTCACACTTATGCCATCCCTTGCTTTCTTCTGCTGAACATAAACTAAGATTTTTAGAATAATGTTTCAGCTCTGTAGGTCCTCACAATAGTTATATAGTAAAAATGACTTAAATATTGATCTGTTTCTCACCCACACCTGTCATATAATTTATGAAGACATGGATTTAACCACTGGAATCAATTCATTTTATGCTGCCTTTAAGTGATTTTTGGAGCTTTACAATTTTGGTCACCATTCACTTGCATTGTGAGAACCTACAGAAATAAAATATTCTTTAGAAATCTTAATTTGTGTTCAACAGAAGAACAAAGTCATACAGATCTGGCTCGAGAGTGAGTAATTTATGAGGGAATTTTCATTTTTGGGTTAACGATCCCTTTAAGCTACATGTACATACACGTTGCCATTTCAGCATTCAACAAGTAAAGCATAGTTAGTACTTGTGTGGGTTCTTTGTAGTTATAGATAGCTTATGTGAAATAAACATAATTTTTATAAACCTAATTTTGGAAACTATAATACACTTCTTACTTAATATTTGTGGCAAAATGTCTCTCTGCACATTATGAGCTTTTAAAGGAATATTATATCACCAATGATCAGTGGGAATAATCACCCAAGAATGTTTCCAGGTGTTTTACTGTGGCTCCTACTGAGAACAGAAGAGAATCTTATTTCATATCAGGTGGATTTTAGTGGAGGTTGCCACTGCCTCCAACTGTACTCTGGAGTTTCTAAGCCACTTAGCTAATACTTAATCCACTGAGCTAAAACTAAGCCATAGACACAAATCACAACATGGGAAATTATTAAGAAGTGTAGTTGGCAAATGGACAGATTAAATATTATGATGTTAACCTTCAAGATCACATGGCCATGGAAAAATAGCAAGAGTTAGCAATAAAGCTAAGAACTATAGATCGCTTTTAACTCTCTGTTTTAATAGGCCTAATTTTGGTGTTGGTTACTTGCCTAATAAGCAAATATAAATTCACAAATTTTAACAGTGGATACAGCAATTGAAGAAGTCTTCGAAGACAGAGTGAACTGACTGCTTAGTGTCATGTTTTGCTAATAGTGAGTAGTGTGCTATGTACAGTTTCTGCACACAACACTAGCATAATGAAAATTCTGGTAACATGTCACTACAATATAACTTACATGTCAAAAGGTTTTTTAAGAACTATTGTGAAACGGAGTTTTGAAAGCTTAAGCTAACATGCTAGCTATACAATATACCTTGCTTGAAAGCTGTGCCTGAGCCCATTTTTATATGTGCTTGCAACATGGCAACAATTTCAACAAAGAGAAAGAGAATGGGCTGGATGACATCTTTTGTGTATTTTTGACACAGTTTGCCAGAGTTGCTCTTTATTTTCTTTTTGCATACCCGAGTTGTCTCATGTGTGTCTCAGTTGTTTTATATATAAGAAGCACAACAGGCTAACATTTTGATATTACTGGGTTACTTTTAAAAGTTGACTGTTCCTACTATATTTACATCACAATCAAGTTCTTATATGTCTATATCAAATCTATAAATATACAAGTTTTGTGTGGTTTCTCTATTTGAAACTTATTTTAGCACATGTTTGTTCACTTACATGATACACAACTTTTATTAATAAGCTGAGCCTGCTTTCGCTGACTCCTCTTGGTCATAGCATGCATCAAATATTATATTAGTTTCAGTAATAGTTGGAGATTGTTCACACAAATCTGCTTGACTTTCCATTCTTGGGTGGGACACAAAAGATTTTAGGCAGTATTTTAGAATGGTGACTGAGGCTAGAATTCGGTGCACATTAGTTCGATTCTGCTTTGAATAATCAGAATGGAGATCAGAAGTTTTTTCCAGAAAAAAAGATTAAAATAGTTGTGCCATTTTAAAACAATAAGAGCTCAGCAGTGTCCATGGTCTGAATTCAAGGCTGTGCATTGAAAGTTATCTGTGCACAGCAGGAAAAAGCTAGCGGAAACTTGTCTGTCTAGTGTTTTCACATACTGGATATTTGCCATAATTGGGTCATGTGATCAAACGGTTCACATAGACTCTGCATGAGCCCTTCAGTAATGAGGGTAGTCCACACTGTCACAGCGAAGACAAGCTACGCACACAGGGGTACCAGGTTTAGATTCTGGTTGCCATGGAGATGCGCATCCCAGCCAGAGCGGTTGGCACGAGTTACCGTGGAAACTGGAGATGCCTGAGGGGAGTGGAGGTAATTGACAGGAAGGACAGTGGCAGCCACTTTCCTACGTGGTGCAGAGTATTTCTTGATGGCTGGGAAAATGTCTTTTTTAATCTCTGGAGTTGAGAGCTTGTTTTCCACATGGGTAACTCAGAGCCACAGATGGATGTGTGTGTGGGTGTGAAATGGTCAGGGAGAGAAAAGAATAAGAAAGGAGGTAAAAGAGAGGTAGAGATGTGTTTTGGCTCAGGCCAAACTGTGTCAGCCAGCAAAGGATTTAAGATACATGTTCATTTCAGATATGTCTGAAAGATATGCTCAGTTGAAGGTATAAGTAAACACACAAATCAAGTAGTTTATTGAGAACTTTGGAAGGCTTTTTGGTGTTTCTTTGTTTAGTTTTAACGACATGTCATACATAATCAAAAATATTGTTTCATTTTAAAGGCTACATTGGCAAAAATTATTTTCTTTATCAAATATATAAACATTTACTTACAGTTTTTTCTGATTGCTTAAGCACATTTTTTGTAACTATTGGCTATTTTTGCAAAACTCTACACACAAATAAGAAAACCTTTCACCCAATTATCAAAACATTGTAGTTCTCTTGCAAAAGCGAACACAGCTAGATTAACTCTTCACACCTTCGTAAAAATGGTGTTTTCGTATCAAACAGTAAACACAAGCCATCATCTACTAAGCACACAATGTGCCAACTACACACTGATGGTATGAATACAAAACACATCTGGCTTTTGCTTCCTCTGTGTACAGATGTCAATTTGAGGTCATACTTTTGTCATAGTGTCATGTAAACATACAAGGATCCAAACTTCAAGTATTGGTGTTTATTCACACTCATCAAAACCAAGACAAAGTCAGAACACAAAACAGTAATTTCACAAAAAAAAAAACAATCAGCCTACATCATGTCGTCTTTCTGGGTCCGGCCACAAAATTTCGTCCACATCGCATGCGATATCCTCCAGTCCAAGGCACCGGGGAAAATATCTCCTTGAATGCCGTATCCAGGCCTGACATGATGCCTGGTCAATATCTCCACATGCCTCCTCCATTGCCAGTAAAAGGGCTACCTGTTGATGAGGATGACGGTGGTACACTTTCCAGCGCCAGGCAGAGAAGAACTCCTCGATGGGATTTAAGAATGGAGAGTATGGAGGGAGGTTGAGTGCCATGAAGAATGGGTGGTCTGTAAACCAGTTGCGGACCAAAGCAGCCCTATGGAAACTAACATTGTCCCATATGATGACATATCGGGTATGTTCTGGTCTCTGAACAGTGAGCATGTCATGTAAGGTGTCCAGGAATGCAATAATGTGTGCAGTGTTGTATGGGCCTATGGTTGCATGATGGTGAACAACACCATTTTGGCTTATAGCTGCACACATGGTTATGTTACCACCACGTTGTCCTGGGACATTGATGATGGCACGGTGTCCAATAATGTTCCTGCCACGTCTCCTGGTTTTACTGAGGTTAAAACCGGCCTCATCTACAAAAAGTAGCTCATGTCCCATGGCATCTGCTTCTAGTTCCATCACTCTCTGGACAAGACAAAACAAATGCAACACATCAGGCCCATGCACAGCACTACAGTATGCACTTCCAAATTCAGAACCAATGACACTATAGCTTACCTGCACATAGTCATATCGCAGTTGCTTTACACGTTCTGTGTTTCTCTCGAAAGGAACTCTGTAAATTTGCTTCATTCTTATTCTGTGGCACGCAAATACACGACTTAGTGCAGAAATGCTTACACTGTGTATATTTTGAAAGATGGTGTCATTATCAATTATGCGCTGCTGTATTTCACGCAGTCTTATTGCATTATTGGCAATCACCATGTTCACTATATGGGTCTCTTGCTCTGGAGTGAACATTCTTCCTCTGCCCCCAGCATCTGGACGTCTAGCAATTCTGTAAAGTAACATTTTCAGTATTTTTGCATGTATGGTACTGTTGCTGGCGACCTGTCCAGGGTGTCCCCCGCCTTTCGCCCAATGTTAGCTGGGATAGGCTCCAGCCCCCCGCGACCCTGTACACAGGATAAGCGGTTGACGATGGATGGATGGATGGATGGATGGTACTGTTGTGTTTCTCATTAGAGTATGGCAGTGCTACAAAGTACTTACCGATTCTTATTTCGAAATGTCCTAATGATGCTTGCCACAGTGTAGCGGCTCAAATTAGGCTGAACCCGTTGGCCAGCTTCCCTCAGGGTCATCCCATGGTTGATGACATGGTCCACTATTGTAGCTCTGATGTCATCAGTTATTCTAGTTCTTACTCTTCTTACCCTTCCTCTTTCCCCTCCACGTCCTCTCCCTCGGCCTCCTCGGCCTCCTCTGATTCTCACTCTTCTCACTCTTACTGCTCCTTCCATTGTACTCCACACAGACAGCTTACCTGTGGCTTATTTATAGTGCTTATAGGCTGATTGCAAAGTGAACTAATTATCTAAAACAGTTTTCACATGTGAAAGTGTGCCAGACAGTTGGCAAAATAGTGTTAATGATAGCCATACATGTGTATAATTTGGAAATTTGGTAATTGAGTGTAAGCAGTGAGTTGTGTTTAAAGTTCTGCAAAAAGAGTGTTGTGCAGTGAATTGTCCCTACAGTTTTGCAAAGTGTGTGTTACAAAATTGCAAACTGAGTGCAAAGCAGTGTTTGTGCTTTTAGTTTTGCATACTCAGTGAGTGGTTTTGCTATACGTATTAATAGTTTTAGAAATTGTGCTACAAGAATCACAATTAGCGCTTCAGCATTCAGAAAAAAACTGTAAACCAACACATTTACTCAAGAAGCAAAATTGCATAAATAATTGTAATCAGGTTGTCATTATATAATATACCTTGACATTCCCACATTTCATTCTTACTTTTTTGGCAAATTGTTTTAGCAAATTATTTGTCTTGTTTTCCAGTAAAATACATACATAAAACATGACTTTCTTAGTTTAATCAACATTTTAATTCAATTTGAACTGAATATAGAAGTTAAATTACATATATTATCATGTAGTATTATTGTTGAACAGTGCTTAATTTGATATTAAATCTTTTTTCCTGATCTCCATTTTTTCACTGTCCTTTTCTGCATATCGCAGCCAGATTGAATAAAAAACATGTTCTCTCTTTCACTGATGTTTGTGATTGTCTTCCTTTCATTATTTTCACATATTTTCCACAAAAAGCTAAAACAAGCAAATAAAATATTATGGGTATTGGCAGGGGAACATATATTTAAACAAACCAGAGACAACACAAGTGGTGATTTTACAACAAAATTACACATTTAACTTAACATCTAAACATAAACAATATAAAACTGAATATAAATTAACATAATGTAACCTTAGTGGTATTCAAAGTGCTTTACACTGCATCTCATTCACCCATTCACACACACATTCACGGCAGAGCCACCATGCAAGGCACTAGCCTGCCATTGAGAGCAACTTGGGGTTTAGTGTCTTGCCCAAGGACACTTTGGTATGTGGAGTCGTGTGGACCGTGAATCAAACTGCCAACCCTGAGATTAGTGGACAACCCACTCTACCACCTGAGCTAAAGGCGCCCAACATAAACCAAAGTAACTGACATGAAGTCAAAGATATGCAAAATATTAACACAGAAAATAAACATTCATGACCTTGTGCCCTTATCAACCTGGTACTAGATAATAATAATAGAAATGTCCACTTTACAACACTTTTAACTACATTGTGGGTCATTTAATGTTATGGTCGTGCAGCGCCACACCATGCCCCCCATCTGGACACGCCCCTAATTTTAACAATAATCAAACACAATTATTGAATTATTGCTACATGACAAATAACTGAAAGTGACAACAAACACAACAAACAACAGCATAAATAAAAGTAGCAAACATTAAAGAAAATGAAAAGACAGTAACACTGAAAAATGCACAATTTATTTATGCCAGAGTGCATGCTGGGAATCCAAATATGTGAGCATGCTGTGCCTAGTTTCCTGGACACATATTTTTGATTTCAGATAAATAGTTTAAAAAAAAAATACTCCAGGTAGGGAATGAGGTTTTGCCCCAAGTGAAGGAGTTCAAGTACCTCGGGGTCTTGTTCACGAGTGAGAGGACAATGGAGCGGGAGGTTGGCCGGAGAGTCGGGGCAGCAGGGGCGGTATTGCACTCGCTCTATCGCACCGTTGTCACGAAAAGAGAGCTGAGCCGAAAGGCAAAGCTCTCGATCTACCGGTCAATTTTTGTTCCTACCCTCACCTATGGTCATGAAGGTTGGGTCATGACCGAAAGAACTAGGTCGCGAGTACAAGTGGCCGAAATGGGCTTCCTCAGAAGGGTGGCGGGCTTCTCCCTTAGAGATAGGGTGAGGAGCTCAGTCATCCGTGAGGAGCTCGGAGTAGAGCCGCTGCTCCTTTGCGTTGAAAGGAGTCAGTTGAGGTGGTTTGGGCATATGGTAAGGATGCCCCTGGCCGCCTCCCTAGGGAGGTGTTTCAGGCACGTCCAGCTGGGAGGAGGCCTCGGGAAGACCCAGGACTAGGTGGAGAGATTACATCTCCACACTGGCCTGGGAACGCCTCAGGGTCGCCCAGTCAGAGCTGGTTAATGTGGCTCGGGATAGGGAAGTTTGGGGCCCCCTGCTGGAGCAGCTGCCCCCGCGACCCGACTTCGGATAAGCGGTTGAAGATGGATGGATGGATGGGAGTTTAAAAAAAAAGTTCAATAACGTCCCAAGTTCAGCCAACTCTACATTTTAAGTTATCAAAACATGTTACTTGAATTGGTGCTATTTTAATGCATTTCTATCTTCATACTGTGGAAGGTTTTGTTTGGAAAAAGTCAGTTTATACAGTTTTATTACAGTGTTATATTGATACTTATTGTTTTGCTTTCTTTCATATAAAGGAAATAAATGCCTTTTGACAAGGAAATAATTATATAAAGAGTCCAATTTCAGGACTTTCAAAATCTGTGATTAATCACGATAAACTATAAAACGTATTATGCGATTAATCGTGTTTAAAAAGATGTAATTGACTTACTGCACTAATAGAGAGTATATGTAGATACAAGATTGCAGTGTCAAGATATAAACTTAATTAACTGGCTTATTTCAAGTCAAATAAATTATTCAGTATGACCGAATCAACCTGTAAATGAACAATGGTTACATTAATGAAAGTCATTTTCAAGGTTTCGATCAAGTAAAAAGCTCCTGTGACAATTGCACACTTTCACTTTTTACAGTGCATTTATTTTCATACAAAGTTTGAATGGTTAAAAGTTGAAATTCTGAACTTATAACAGATTTTTGATGAGTCAGACCTGTATTAAACACCTAAAGCCACAGCAACTAGAGAAGAGCTTTGGGATGTGAAAATCAATGATTGCAAATGTCACTTGTTCATAACAGATCCTCAGTAATACCATCCATTTTCACCCTCTGTTCTCTAGTAATCCCACTCTATCTCCAGTTTTATCTGATAATTCTGTGTTTTTCTAGGTCAAGCTATAGATATCTACAACTGACATACCCGTCACTCTGAATTACCTTTTATGTACTGTGCTATAAATTGCCATCTTTTTTTCTGTTGTGTGCAATTAAATATGCTTAGAATTCTTTAATTTTCAGAATTTGTGTATATTGCAGGGATGAGAAGGGAAACAAAACAACTTGAAATGGTTGGGTTTAATCTGGTATCTAGGCAACAACAGAGCCTAGATTCTCCACAGCTTCACCATGTGAATTCACTGCACGTGCTGCCACTTTCATGCGCACACACATACACATACATATACACACACCTACTGTAAACACACAAACACTTGCACACGGTACTGTTAATGAGCACTGGGATTATCTCATGGAGAAGTGACTTCCACCACCATCAACAGCAGCTAGTTTTAATTGGGTCAGTCATCCAAACCTTTTGCCTCGCTCCTCATCTCACCCAAAGAATGCCCAAGTGGACCCTGTTAACAAGAGAACCAACCATCCATAACATACTGCTTTTACCCATAGGACACACACAAGAACGCACACACATACACAGTAGCTAGGTCCACATATTACATTAGAAACAGCATCTTACTTTTCACAAATATTCCATGGTGACTACTTTCATTGTCAAATAACTAGTTTGATTATATTGCAGCCTATTGCGTTATTTGTTTATTGAAATATGCATTTAAAAGATTCTCAGTAGATGCATTTAAAAGGTTTTTAATAGAAATAGTTCTGATTCAATTTCATGCATTGATTTTTATTGGCTATTTCACCAGCCACACTGCTGCTATAAAACTAGGACAACTTGACACATTTGCACATTGCTTATTTGCACTATACACATATTCTTACATAGATTTACATGTATGCAGTCTTCTTTTGTCTGTAATCTACATTTCTTATTATCATTATTCTTGACTTTATTATTATTATTCATGTTTTTGTAGTTTAGGCTAGTTAAGACTTACAAATACACAGTTAAAAAACACTAACCGAAGAAGCAGTTAATTCCACTGCCTGTGAATGTGTATCTTGTGTTTGTGGCAAAAAAAAAAAAAAAAACGACTTAAACTAGTCTGAATGGAGTGCATATAAATAACTTTTTCAATATCTACTTTTCTATGAAACTCATAGCATTCATTCAAACTTCCCACATTATTACATAAGATAACCAATGGCGTTAGGCATCAATGACTTCGAAGCTGAAATGATGAATCTAAATGCACCATTTTTTAATTGAGCACAAGCGTGAATGAGATTTCTGAATGAATAAGATTTTAAGCGGAGGTGAATATTATCAGTTAACAATTACTTGAATATCAGTCTGCAGATCATGCAGATCTATCATATGGCTATAGAAGTGTTGAAATATAGCTCACAGGATGTATGGTCTTTTGTTAGTTTTATTTTGCTTTTTGGTTGTTTTTGGAGCTTGACCGTATAAATCATCATCCACTTTCCTCATATGGAAAAGAGCAGATCAGGCATTCTACCTGACTCTTTATATGTTTTACTGAAGAAAGAAAATATGAGGTCGGAACGTCATGATACATTCTGATATCTTATCTTGCTATAAATGACATGACGCTGTGTAAAATCTAAATTATGTAAAATAAAAATTAATTTGAAATAATTTACTCAGACAATAAATTCCCACTGATGTTGTATTGTCTTTCTTTTCTTTTTTGAAAGGGTTGCTCAAAGCACTAACTACAGATATTATTAGTAACATGATAGATAGAGAACATCGTGAGGTGTCACTAAACCCCTGCTCAGTTATTTAAATACATAACAGAACAGCTTTAATCTGCCTTGATCTTCTTCATTTTCTCTCTCTTTTTTTTCTCTTCAAAAAAGGGGGGAATCCAGACTCATGGGCATGGCAGATTCTAAATGTAGGTCACTTGAGAGTGACAGCAACAATAACAGGGAGGAACTTCAGCAGGTGCCTATGTGCCACGATTACCTCATCAGCTTTAGATGACCTCATCAGCTTCATTTTCAATCAGAGTGTTTTGAAACAAATGTTACTGTCAAAGTTTATGCATTTTTATTCCATGTTTTCCCCCCATGATTCTCGATTATTTAATGTTCCCATTTCATAGAATAAACAGCAGGGTCCAGTCAGTGTCCGGTCAAGTTTAAGTCATTGTATGCAGTTTCTGGGATTCAGAATGCACAGGTTTTTATCTTCTTCTTTTTATCCCAGCGGATAAAGTTTCAGAGGGAGGCATCGCTTCCTTCTTCTCATTGAACTCCTAAAGGGTCATTCAAACTACACTTCCTGCTTCATTCACTCCCATTCTAACACTTCCGAACATGGGAGACCATCAAAGCAAGCTCATGAAAAGCTTTGGCACGACACTGTGTACCAAAGCTTGGTGTACTTTGCACTGCGAATCTGGATGACGAGGACGTGTGACCAATAGAAGATCAAAACTTCACACACTGACCTCTTGGCTCAATTCAAAGGATAGATATAGTGCATTCATAAAGTATTCAAACCCCTTCATTTTATATATTATATATTATCTACACTCCATACTCCATAATGACAAAGCAAAACCCACATTTCCAAATGTATTAAAAAGAAAAAACGAAATATCACATTGACATAAGTATTCAGACCCTTAACTCAGGACTTAGTTGAAGCACATTTGGCAACGATTACAGCCACAAAACTTTGTGGGTATGATGCGACAAGCTTTGCATACCTTGATTTTGGGATTTTCTGCCATTCTTCTCTGCCTTTCAAGAAGCTTCTGTGCTTCTCTGCCTCTCAAGCTCTGTCAGGTTGGATGAGGACCCTCAGTGGACAGCCACTTTCAGGTCTCTCCAGAGATGTTCGATTGGGTTCATGTCCGGGCCCTTGCAAGGCCACTCAAAGACATTCACAGTGTTGTCCCTAAGCCACTCTTGCATTATCTTGGCTGTGTGCTTAGGGTCATTGTCCTGTTGAAAGGATGCTGTGTCTGAATGCTTTGGACCAGGATTTAATTAAAGATATCTCTGTATTTTGCTGCGTTCAACTTTCCATCAAATCTGACAAGTCCCCCGGTCCCTGCTGCTGAGAAAATACCCCACAGCATGATGCTACCACCACCATGCTTCATTGTTGGGATGCGCAGGTGATGAGGGGTGCCTGATTTCCTCCAGACATGACCCTTGGTATTGAGGCTTAACAGTCCATTCTTCGTTTCATCAGACCAGAGAATCTTGTTTCTCATATTCAGAGTCCTTTAGTGACTTCTGTCTGGCCACTCTGCCATAAAGCCCAGATCGGTGGAGTTTTGCAGTGATGATTATCCTTCTGCAAGTTTCTCCCATCTCCACACATGATCTCTGGAGCTCAACCAGAGTGACCATTGGGTTCTTGGTCACCTCTCTTACCAAGGCCCTGCTCCCATGATTTCTCTGCCAGCTCTATGTAGAGTCCAGGTTCTTCCAAATGTCTACCATTTAAGAATTATGGAGGAAACTTCAGTGCAGCTGAAACATTTTTGTAGTTTTCTGTGCCTCGACACAATCCTGTCTTTGAGCTCTGCAGGCAGTTCCTTCCTTTGTTTTTTTGCTCTTATATGCATTTTCAGCTGTGAGATATTTTATAGACAGGTGTGTGCCTTTCCATATCATGTCAAGGCAATTTAATTTGCCACCGATGGACTTCAATCAAAGTGTATAAACATCTCATAGATGATCCAGAGAAATGGGATGCACCTGAGCTAAATTTCATGTGTCATAACAAAAGGTCTGAATACCTATGTCAATGTGATATTTCAGTTTTTTTATTTTTTTTTATAAATTTGCAACATTATCAAAAATCTGGGGTTTGCTTTGTCATTATGGGGTATGGAGTGTAGATTGATGTGAAACATTTTTTATAAAGCATTTTAGCATATAGGCTGCAACATAAAATGTGAAAAAAAAAAAAATCTGAAGTCTGAATACTTTCTGAATGCACTGTATTTCAAAGCTTTATATTTTAAATATAAGATCATTACCACCTTTCACCCCATTAGCTACAGCCCTGCCCCAGATCGCAAGGGCACATTTGGAGTCTTCAGCAGTTTGGACATTTCTTAATAGCTTAATATTTTAGCATATGGGTTCATTATAATAGCTGTTTTTTTTTCAGAAAAATAATTTTGTGTTATTTCTCATTCACATTGACATGACAACATTTTTGAACATGGTAGAATGTAACTAATGCATTGGCTGGCATATTGAATGAAAATGTTACATTGGGTTTTGGGTGTATGTGTGTGTGTGTGTGTGTGTGTGTGTGTACAGTGATCGCGATGGGAGAAAGGTGTCTCTAGTTGTTCCTTTCACGGTACTCAGCCTCACAGGCTACATATGGTTAGGATTACAGTGGGGGTTGGCCTAGGGCACATGCTGCGTCCCAGGAACAAACTGAGGCCCCTTTGTACAATAGGCATACAGTGATAGGGAGACACATGGTTCTCTGATGCCCTCGTTGCACGTGCATGATGTGTAAATTGTAGGCCAAAACTGCAGTACCCCTTGCCTGTGCCTTTGCATATAATAGAAACACAAGGTACCTAGAGAGGATACACGCAGTGATTTTTCTTTCCTATTTTCAAATCTTTCAAATCAAAAATCTTGAGAAGAGCATGCTATAACCTCTAATCACAGGTGAGGGCATGAAGCCTGGGCCGGTCTGTTGGGGCTGCAGAGAGCCCGGGCATTTCCAGGACCAGTGCTTGGTGATGGAGGTGGGGACATTGGCACCTCAGGCCACATCCGATCGAGCTGGGGCATACTGCATACCTGTGAGTATTAAAGGGGGTACATACCAGGCCTTGGTGGATTCGGATTGCAGCCAAACCTCCATCTATCAATGCCTGGTTCAAGACGAGGCTTCGAGTGCTAGTCACAGGGTGAAGGTACGATGTTTGTTTATGGGATATCCACGATTACCCTGTAGTGACTGTGATTATTCAATTTTGTGGTCAGAAGAATAGTGTCAAGGCGGAGCTCAGACAAAAGAAGACACAACACATTTATTAAAACTTAAGAGCCATCTGGAAATGTTATTCCAGACAGCTCATTATAATCCAATGGCTGGTCACTTAGGGTGAGAAAAAACACTAAACCGTCTAATGGCCCAGTTTTATTGCCTAGGCATTCTCGGGGATGTTTGCAGATGGTGTGCAACATGCCGTGAATGTCAGCTGGTGTATCTGCAACTTCCTTTGATCAAGGTCCCCTCCAAAAGAACTGGTATGGACCTCATCAGGCCATTAGAGTGGACAGCATGAGGACATCGCTTTGTGTTGGTTCTGGTGGACTATGCAATGCGATATCCGGAAGCAGTGCCCCTGTGCAAAATTTCAGCACATAGTGTTGCAGAGGCACAAAATGATCTCCTGAGTGGAGATTCCGAAATAAATCCTCACTGATCAAGGCACCAATTTCATGTCACGTACTCTACTTGAGCAGCATGAATTATTGGTAACTAAGTCAATTCAGACAAGCGTATACCATCCACAAACGTGTAGCATCCACAAACGGACGGCTTGGTCGAATAATAAAATCCTGAAAAAAATTATTCGTAAGTTTGTGCACGAAGATTCTCACAATTTGTATAAGTGGCTGGAACCCCTGTTATTCGCAGTACTAGAGGTCCTGCAATCCTCCAGCGGGTTCTCCCCATTTTAATTATTATATGGGCGTAAGCCTTGCATGTTGTGAGGGAAAATTGGGAGGAGGGACCTTCAAACAGCAAAAATGACATTCAATACGCTCTTGACTTGAGAGCAAATCTCAACACATTGGGGCAACTATCACAGTAGAATTTGTTACAGGCTCAAGAACATAAGTCCCAGCTGTATAACGGGAGCTTGGCTATGGGAATTTACACAGCGAGATAAAGTCCTTGTATCACTACCCACATCAAGCTCTAAATTACTCGCAAAGTGGCAAGGGCCCTTTGAGGTTGCACGGCAGGTCGGGAAGTTTATTATGAGGTTATACGAACGGATAGGGGTGGAGCATGGAAAACTTACCATCTCAATCTTTTAAAACCTTGGATGTAGGTGATCCACGTATCTTTTGTGACAGTGGTACCAGAGAGGGAGGAGCTCTGGCCGTAGGTGAATGTAAAAGTTCATCGAAGCACCCCGGTCACTTGAGGAGATCATCTCTCATCGGCGCAAGTCACGGACGTGGCCCGGTTGCAAAGAGATTTGACAAAGGGATATTGGCAGATCTAGTTAACGCCAATGTCCCATGAGATACTGGCCTTCTCCACACCGTTTTTCTTATACCAATTTGTGACCCTTCTGTTCGGTTTGTTTGGGGCCCCGACTACGATTCAGTGCCTTATGGACCGGATCCTCAGACTGCACTCTGCGTGTGTCTGGTTGGCATCATTATTTACAGTAATGATTGGCAGCAGCATATGTAACATCTGAGGGCGGTCCTAAGGCCGCTGCGGTGGGTGAGACTCACAGCAAATCCCAAGAAGTGCACAATTGGATGGGTGCAGGTATGGTATCTGGGGTTCTACTTGGGTCAAGGGCAGGTGTGTCCCCAAATTGATGACTGCAGTGATCGCAGCATTCCCGAGACCCAAGACCAAAAAGTAGGCGAGGCAGTGCATGGGGCTGGCCAGCTACTATCGAAGGCTTGTGCCTAATTATTCAGACATCACCAGCCCACTAACTGATCTCACCAGAAAGGGAGCCCCAGACCCTGTCCAGTGGATGGAGCCATGCCAACAGGCTTTAATGCTGGTGAAAGCTGCGCTTTGTGGTGGGTCAATGTTAAATGCTCCCGATTTTTCTCTCCCTTTGCGTTACAGACTGACTTGTCGGACAGAGGGTTGGGACCCGAGTTGTCCCAGCGGGTCGAGGAGCTCCCAGTGCTGTACATCAGCCAGAAGCTCTCTGCAAGAGAGTACAACACCACTGAGAAGGAGTGTCTGGCTATCAAGTGGGTGGTCCTCACCCTTCAGTATTACCTCCTGGGATGGGCTTTCACCCTCTGTTTGGACCACATCCCGCTCCAATGGCTCCATCACATGAAGGATACCAATGCACAGATCACCTGTTGGTATCTGGCTCTTCATACTTTTAAGTTCAAGGTGGTCCACAGATGGCTGTTGTAGACTTTCTCTCCAGAAATGGTGGGGAGTATTGGGCAGGCCGGATGATGCCCTGGCCTGAGTCGGACGATGGAGCTATGTAGTGGATGGGGTGGGGGGGTTGTGATCAAGCATTAGTGTGTGAATGAAGAGCGAGTTTGGGAGATGAGAACACTAAGGATTGTCACCTGTTTATAATAAGTCTAACACCTGTTTCTTGTTCTAGTGAGGGTGCAGGAGAGTTTACAAGGAAGCCAGACACAGGAGAAGACAGAGAGAGACTGACACAACTGAGTTTGATCCTTCAGAATTTCACACCTAGGTGTAAAATGGCTTGATGGGATCTGTAGTCTGTTTGGACTCTCTTTGTTTTATTTTGGTTTGTTATCATGCTTTGAGTGTTCCTACAGGCCTCAGTCAGGCTTTATGGATGTGTGTAGGCCTGCCTTTGTCTCCTATCTGAGCATATGTGGCCTAACATCACAAATGTTGATATGTTTACTCGATGTTTGGATGCCAAAGTGTATCGCTATCGGAGAATCAAGATTCATTATCCATGCACGTCATCATACATAAATTCTCGTTATACTTGCACGTCATTATTCATACACATCATCATGCATAAGTACTCATTATACATTAAACTTGCCGCAAATTCGCCACTGATCATTTTCACATACAAATGAGCTTTGTGGCAAACTGTCAATTATTGCCAAAGATTTGCCGGTTTGAGGTTCACCACTATCGATGAAGACATTAAAGGCTTGTCTGCAGCCAAGCGAAGCCTCATTGAAGTCCTCACTTCCCAACACTCTATTGATGTTATCTGCCTCCAAGAAACCCACATTAGTACAGAAGAAGCAGGCCATTACCCCATAAATGTCTTTGATCTTCTGTGCTATTCAACCCATACCAAACTTGGATGTGCCACCTCTGTGCGAACTAACATTTCCGAAGCATGCCACTTGACAACAACCAATTTCTCTGAAACTATAATCATTGGCGGTTTCCATATTGCTAACTTATACAAGCCCTCTAGTGCCTACTGGGAACATCAAGTCTTACCCACTCTACCTCACCTTGCCATTTATGTGGGGGACTTCAACAGCCACCACCCTGACTGGGGTTTTTCAGAAGCGGACAGTGATGGTGAGGCACTTTCAGACTGGGCATCAAGAAATTACCTTGCTCTGATACACAACCCCAAATAAAGATGAATATTCCACTCTGCTAGGTGGAACAAGGACTACTCCACAGACCTGTGCTGGGTCAGCTCTGTGAATGGAACCTCCTGTCCTGCACAGATCCTCATCCTTGATTACTTTCCACACAGCCAACACTGTCCCTCACTCATACACATTGGCCAACATCTCCCAATTATTAACAGCCCAAGGAAGATGCGATGGAACTTCTGAAAAGCCAACTGGTTGAAATGCATCGAAGCCCTGGACCAGAGTATTGTCACCATCCCATTCCAAAACATTACTGTAGATGAAGCATATAACCACATTTGCAGCACCATCTACAAAGCTGCCCATACAGCAATCCCACATGGTTATCGACCCCCTCTATGTCCCAGGAGGAGGAGTTGGCAGAGGTGCTGGAGGAGGAGTGGGCGGAGTGCTGCCGCCTCCCATGCCGGAGACACCGGTTCGAATCCAGCTCAGAGTGGGTTGAGCAGGACAGTGAGCAGGCAAAATATATGTTACATATAGGAAAACAGCCATTTTTGTTGTATTTTGTAATTAATGCTCCATACATGCACGAGTATGTGACTTTTTATAGCAGTGAAAACCATACATGAACATACATATGTGTTTTACATACAGTGTATTATGATATACAGGTATCCGATTTCTGTGTGGGTTTCCGCAAAAAATATGTAATTGTCAAATGGGACTACAAATACAAAAATACAAATTGGACTAAAAATAAAAACAACAATCCTTAGGTTGCACTCTGACTCCTTATTTTATAAGTTTATCACACATCACTGAAATATAAACATTTAATTTTATTTTTTTAAAGATAACTGGGTTTCACTGTTTGACGAGATGAGAAACTTCTACTCAGGATGTTTTTTAGGAAAGTTGGTTTCTCTGAGTTTCGGTCAGAAACTTTGGTAATTAGACTGTGCTTCCCTCATGCACCTCTCCACTGGGGAAAAGGGGAAAAGAGTGAAGAAGATATAACTGAAAACTTGCGGTTATGATTTTTAAAAAAAACTAAAAAAAGGAAGACATTTTTGTTCCACTCACACTGTCCTTCAGAGCTTTTACCTGTTTTCATGTCTCCGGGCAAAGAGCTGGAGCTCCCCTGGGATCCACAGTAACAATTCTAGACTTATATGAATGCATGTGTGTTTATATGTTTGTGCGCCAGACTTCCATTCACTGATTAATGACATTTGATATAGTTGTCGCTTTCGACAAAAGTTTTCACGGTTCATCAACTCACACAAACACTCTGCAGTATTATTGATTATGCCCTCATGTTAGTTTGATTCTGACACCATTCCCTCATCAAGTCATTTAGACAACAGGACATTTTCCTTGGCTCAGTGGAAGGACACATTGATTTATTATTTTAGCGATTGTAAACTGCAGGTCTACTCATACAGGCATCATTGGACAGGACATGGACAACAACATTCTGCCTCACACGTCAACGACATCTGGGGCAAAATCAACATATGGCCCACTGCCAGTAGCTGAAGGACCCTCTAAATTCTGAGAATCAGGAAGGTTAATACTTCCCTTGAACAAACATTTAATGCTGATCTAAGTACCCTTTAATTTCTGAAAACTTTTGAGGTATTTTGCCAGACATTTACATCGATATGCTGACTAATACATAAGTATACATACACGGATATATTTGGGCTTTCGGGATCCAAATTTTCCCTCTTTTATTTTACTCTTTCTTTTCAGTTAGCACACATAAAAACACACATGCACGTACAGAAACATATATAGATTTTTAAATGAGGCCATACAGTCAGTGGTGTTTCAATTATGGTTGAATCTGTGTTTTTGAACTAATCTTGAAAGTGAACGTTCACGCTCACCAATCAAGCACAAGTCAACTGAAAGAATATGCCTCTTACTAAGCAAGTGTTAGAAGGTACTGCACAACAGAACGAGAGGGGTAATGGGAGTCATTCTCGTTCACAATAAGAAAGAAAAATGGGCTGGATGAATTCTGAATTATTAGTAGATTTGTAGACACGCACATTTTAATAAAGTATAATGAGACTTGTTTCAGCCATGATCGATTAGGTGCTTCAAGGGCACCTGCAGGATCTCATCTGAGGGTACACACAGAAATCTTCTCAATACAACCTTATATCTAGGGGGGTTCGTGGGCATGCACCCTTGGGAGATTTTCTTTTGCAAAAACCACACCAAATAATTCAATTCTGGTGTAGTTTCTCGAGTATGAGTAGCATTCATGTAACTATTGTCTAAAAGTATATCTTCCAGTAACCTTTCAGAAAAAATGCATTCTCATTCCAAAAAAATGCACATGTTGACACTGTGTCTAAAAATGTAGCGCTCCCGGGAGAGCTGCTAAAAACACAGTGAAACGTGATGCAGTTGTCAAAAGACATTCGTTTAGCGAATCTTTACATGGAAAACTATAGAAAAACAGCATGAGCAGATGCAAAAACAATATCGGTTTAAACAACCCCTTGTTCACATGACACAGCACTAGCTGAAGTTCTCAAAGATACCTCTCAAAAAGACAGCCTTTTGTTTCAGTTGATTGTAGGTAAATTTCCACTGTATCCAGTGCTGTTTGTTCTTTATATTCATATATCCCAATGCTGTTTTACTGTGTGAGAAACCGCTCCAAATGATTCAGTGAGAGAGTGGTCCGAACGAATTGTACTGAATCACAAACTGATTCATACAGATTTGCAAGCCCGTTTGGCCAATTCACTGAAAAGAACCAACTCAAAAGAATTATTCTTTTGCAAATTGGGCATTGCTAGTTCCTTAAAATAGCCAACAGAAATACGGGGCACATTTCATGATTGATTAAATATTCTGAGAGTAAATGTTTCTCAGGTCAGTCAGAGTGCTCATGGTACACACATTTTGTATACGGCTGTAGGCCAACTGGGGTGTTTTATTAAGAATCAATTATTTAATAATTCACTCATGACACATAAAATATGCTCATTTGTCGACACCTACTGGCATAAAGATGTTATCTGGAGAAAGAAGTCTCTGAATTAATCAATGAATGAATATTTTTGGTGAATGGATGTCACTGGGATGAATCAAAATCCCCACCACTTCTGTTGTTTTTATATAAAGTTAATTGGTAACACTGTACTTTAAAGGTTCTTTTTGTTAAATGCGTTTATTTATCTTGAACTAGCAATGAATATAATTTTTACCAGCATTTATTAATCTGGTAAATGTTTCTTGTTTTTTTTTTTTAATTGCTGTTAGAGTATGTTCATAAGTTCATAATGCATTAATACATTTTAACATATATTTTTTTACCTTTTCATGAGAAGGGTCTAAATTTCTCTGCAGTGCCCCCTGGAGTGAGAATTTTTGCACGTGACACTGCACAGTCGGTAGAGGGGGCAGAGTGTAGATGAGTATTGTTTTTTATTATTATGCATTTTTTTATTTCTTGTCATAAAATAGACTGTATATAATATAGTAAACGTGTGTGTGTGTGTGTGTGTGTGTGTGTGTGTGTGTGTGTGTGTGTGTGTGTGTGTGTGTGTGTGTGTGTGTGTGTGTGTGTGTGATGGAAGGAAGTCGCCCCATAGAGTCCTCCCAGCTGGCGGAGGTCCTCCAGTCCTTCGCTGCGATACATCAGAGCCACCAACAGTCCCTGCTTGAGCTTCGGCAGGACCAAGATCGTCGGTTCTTCGAGATCATGCAGGCTCAAGCAGAGGACCGGCATGCGATCCGGGGTCTCCTCAGCCAGGAGGCCGCTCCAGCCACAGCCGCGACCCCGGACCTCCGCGCCTCTTTGCTCCCGCCCGCGTTACAGAAGATGGGGGCGGCGGATGATCCGGAAGCTTTCCTCGATCTCTTCGAGCGCACCGCTGAGATTTGGGGCTGGCCGCGCGACCAATGGGCAGCTCGCCTTATCCCTCTTTTGTCCGGGGAAGCTCAGCTCGCTGCTCAGCAACTACCGGCAACGAACCTCCTGACCTATGCTGACCTAAAGAGAGCCATCTTGCAACGGGTTGGTCGGAGCCCGGAGGAAAACCGCCAACTCTTCCGGGGTATGAAGCTGGAAAAGACCGGCCGCCCGTTCCCCTTTGCCCAACGGCTCCGGGACGCCTGCCGGAGGTGGCTGCTAGTGGGGGACCATGACGTCGAGGGACTCATCGACCAGGTGGTGCTGGAGCAATTCGTCCAACGCTTGCCCAGGAGAATGGCGGAGTGGGTCCAGTGCCACCGCCCGGAGTTGCTGGAGGCAGCCGTCCGGCTTGCGGAGGACCACATGGCGGCGATCCCGAGGGCGGAGGAGCCCTCTCTCTCTCTCTCTCCCCCCTTCCCCTGTGTCTTCCCCTGTTCCCTCCCCCTCCCCTTTGCCCTCTCGTTCTGCTTTCTCCCCAGGGCCCGTTCCTGCCCTGCTCAGGCGAGGAGTATTCCAGAGACCAGCTTCCCGGCCGTGGGAGAACACCCATTCCCCTCCCCCGTCCTTCAGCCGCTCTCCCCCTCAGGTGGGGACGCCCGCCGAAGCAGGTACGGGTGTAGCGCCTGGGCCGGCCTGTTGGAGATGCGGAGACCCGGGCCACTTCCGGGATCAGTGTTCGCTGATGGAGGTGATGGACTGTGGTGCGGGTCTCCGATACCCCACAGGCTGCCCCCGATCGGGCTGGAGCATGCCGGATTCCGGTAAGGATCAAGGGGGGTACTTACCAAGCAAGGGGGGTACTGACCACCATCCACCAATGCTTGGTTCAACCCAGGGCTATAATTTGTAATGTTTACAAATGTACACAACGCTAATGTAAGCATGCTAACCTTGGCCATAGTACGCATTTGTTACCCAATTTATTGAATCTTATGATGTGTGAAAATGTGTGAAAATAGTCTATGTGTGATCATGAAAACGTTTTTTATACTTGTTTTATTAAATAAAGACATGTATTGCTACTGAAAATATCGGTGTTTACATGTATGTACAGTGCTACTAAGGCAGACAGATAGAAGGATTACTCAATAGACAAAAGAATAATAATTAGAGGCACATTAATGTGCCACAGGTGTGAATGGTTTGCAGACTGCTGATCCATCCAAAAATGAAAATTTCTAGAATTCGTAAAAGATCCCCTTCGTGTGCCCTACTTTTCCTGAAACCTTCGACATAAAAACTGCTGTACAGAAACAAAACAACCCCTTTTTGCCCAAAACAACTCCTGCTTTAGATTGATTGTGCAGATAAACCAGCAGACACACTTTCAGACCATGAACAGGCATGAGAGTGCTTTGAATAAAAACTCATTTTGGTGCAGGATAGAGCAGAGCTCCAGTGTGTTATTGTAAACGGGTTATCATGTCGGCCAGATTTCAAATGTAAATTCTTCCAACTAGATGCAAACTTTGATGTTAATTGATCAAGCCAAATTTAATCAAATTTAAATGCCTTCTTGCATAACTTTTATGTGTTATTGTCCTCGAAACAAGCATAAAATGTATTAAGCTCATCTGGGATAGAGGCAGCGGTGTTCACGGCGGAGTTTTTATTCTCTTTGTAGTCCGTGATGATGTTAATTCCCTGCCACATACTTTTAGAGTCTGTGGTGTTGAACTGTCCTTCAATTTTGTGCCTGTACTGGCGTTTGGCTGCACTGATAGTTACAGTGGGCATAACTGGCTTGTTTACGCTCCTCCGCATTCCGTGTCCGTGCACTAAGTGCCGCGCAACCATCGCCGTTAACCCATGGTTTTTGGTTGGGGTAGATCCGTATTGTTTTGGTTGGCACAACGTCCTCTATGCACTTCCTAATGAAACACGTTACGCTATCAGTGTAAACCTTGATGTCGTCATCAGAGACGGACCGGAACATCTCCCAGTCCACGTGATCAAAACAGTCTTGTAGCATAGAGTCTGATTGGTCCGACCAGCACTGGATCGTTCTGAGGGTGGGTACTTCCCGTTTCAGTTTCTGCCTGTAAGCAGGCAGAAGCAGAATGGAAGAGTGGTCTGATTTGCAAAATGGTGGGCGGGGGAGGGATTTGTAGCCATCCCGGAAAGGAGAATATCAATGGTCCAAAACCCGTTTCTCTCGTGTGTTGAAGCTGATGTGTTGGTGGTATTTTTGTGCTATTGTTTTAAAATTGACTTTGTTGAAGTCCCTGGCAACAATGAATGCGGCCTCAGGGTGCGCGGTTACCTGCTCACTTATACTCCCATACAGTTCCCTGAGAGCCCGGTCTGTGTCGGCTTGTGGGGGGATGTACACAGCTGTGATGATGACCGCTGTGATTCCCTCAGTAGCCAGAATGGTCGACACAGAAGCATGATATATTCCAGATCAGGAGAGCAGAAAGACTTGATAAAATGTATGTTCCTCTGATCACACCAGGATTTGTTGATAATAAAACATACACCACCACCTCTGCTTTTACCTGAGAGGTCTTTCGCTCTGACCGTTTGGTGCATGGAGAACCCCACGGGTTCGATGGCCGAGTCTGGAATCTCCACAGCCAGCCAGGTTTCTGTAAGGCAGATAACGCAGCAATCCCTCATCTCTCATTGGAAAGAGATCCGCGCTCTCAGCTCGCAGAGCTTGTTGTTCAGAGACTGAACATTTGCAAGTAGAATACTGGGTAGCAGGGGTGATTTGCACAACGTCTTACTCTGATGAGAACGCCGGCATTTCCGCGGCCGGGCAGCCCAGACAAAGGGCTCCGCTGGCATGTATGTAAACAGTGGGTCGGCATCAAGGAATTTGAAGTCCTGTTTTCGGTGTGTAATTGCCGAACCAATGTCCAAAATCATTTGTCTGTCAACACAATAAGGCAGACAACATCCAAGACAAAAAAACACAAAACTGTAAACAAAACATACAATAAACTGCAGTGTTTTGACGGAGCCCGCAACGCAGCAGCCATACTCAGCGCCATCTTGAGTCCTCCTCTGGAGGTCATCTTCTAAACGTGCAGGAAAGTGAATGAATTTGATGATAAACTTGATGCTTTTTAAGACACAGTTCACAGGGCGTTCACCATTTGCATTCATCTTTTCTTTTTTGTGCCTCTTATTTTAGCCTTTGGTGAGTCATCTGTACCTTTTGACCCCCCTGAAGGCGGGCCTGGATATAATTGCTAGTATATATATAAGCAATATTGTTTTAGTTTTTTATTGAACTATATCGTGTACAAACAGCATGGCAATAATCATATATCATTGCAAAATAACAATGAAATCAGATGCAATAGTGCATTGCAGGAAAAGATCAACTAAAATACATAAATTAAATAAAACCAAAAAGCTAGGGTTTGTTTTTTAAATCATATTTTTCTATTATTTAAAAATGTTTTTGTGCATTTTTACTTTTCATTATTTGCAGGGCCTTTTGTTTAAGAAAGAAACGCATTGTGAAATACAGAAAACCTGGGTTTCACTTTCAAATATTTATATTTGTGTATATCAAATTTCCTAAAAATAAGGATGTCATTAACCAGAAAATCATCTTTGTTTCTGTTCATAACAAGTCCAAAGACAAAGTCCTTATGAGAGAAAACTGCAAGAAGAGGAACTTTTGGGAAAAGCCATTCATGAATGTCAAGCCATAAAGCATCTACATACATACATACAATGGAAAAATAAATGATCAGTAGTTTAAATCTCATCACAAAATACACAATTACTAGTTTCAATTCCAAATCTTTGATTATATGAGCAATAAGGTACGAGAGTCCATGTTATGTTGTACATATAGTCACAGCTGAAGGCCTTTCATAGAATTCCCAGTTTACAATTTTAATAATTAACCCTCCTGTTATGTTTGGGTAATTATTTAACCTGTTTAAGAGTATAAAGCAACAGTGAATATCTAATCTTAATCTTAAATTTGGTCAAAATGCCTTTGGGCTATCCTCAACACTGACTGTAAAAAAAAAAAAAAAAGGTATCTGTTGTGCAATAATATACAGTATGCTCTCTTTTGCAATATTTATATGGTTGTAATGTTGCAGAATATAAACCATGATTATTTTCTTCGTTGTTGGCTGTCAAGGGCCCCTGGGCACTGGCCCCATTGGCCCGGTCAGTAATCCGTCCCTGGTAGTACCACAACTGACGTATACAGTAGGTGCAGTCTTTCCAGTTAAAATGCTACTATATATGCCTGTGTTCAGTGTGAAAACCTGTAGTTTTGCAAATATTCATATTCATAAATAAGTGCTGTAAATCCACAAAAATCTATTGAATTCTATAGGACTTTTTCAAGGATGTAAACAATAACAAAGGAATTAGAAGGCTACTGCTACTATGTCTGACCCTGAAGCATTTCCGTTAGCAGCATTTTGTATTTCTCAAAACTGTCAAAATAAAATGTCTAGCGCGTAATTTTAGAGCTAATACAGAACAAACAAGATATGTACAAATACTAAAAATAAACAATGAGGTATCATTACCGGATCCTTTTAATAGATGTCTGAGTCAACATATTTTCTCAATGAACACAAAACATTTAACTAAAGTGACTTATCCAGACATGCTTTTGACACTGAGCGTGTCTACGTGAGAGAGGCGATGAAATGGTATCGTAGTTTCGATGCCCACAATTATGTCCTCAGAGGAAAGGTCGGGAATGTTTGATCGCTTCTTTTATAATCAGTTAAGCTCTTAACCTGCAGACAGGTTAAGGGTTTTCTTTTTAATTGTAAAAAACAAACACTTTCCTTGTGTGTCTCTTTCTTCTGGGGTAGCTTATGTACTACTCCAGTTACTCTGAGAACTTACTAGTGCAATACTGCAGATATTGTTGAATTTTGACTTTTGTTTCACTGCAACAGTTCATGTGTCCATTTGTGGTTCCTTTTCTGGAAATCTAAACACTTTGATTGCTATTAGTTCCAGGCATCCAGGGAGCATCCAAGGAGCATCCAGCCACCAAACAACATGGTCCGCATTTTAGTAATAACATTCTTTTACAATCGTATTAACGTCATTGATGTTAATTGTGTTAAAATCACTATGAATGAAGAGCCTCCTGCTGTTGTTTTGAATGAGTTTGACAAGTAGCCGGATATGTTCAAGGGACAAAGAAGTCACTTCCTTAAACCGAATAATAGCCCATTGATTAGGTCTATATTGGTCATTGGTCATTTTTTAAACATAA
This sequence comes from Xyrauchen texanus, assembly GCF_025860055.1. Taxonomy (NCBI): domain Eukaryota; kingdom Metazoa; phylum Chordata; class Actinopteri; order Cypriniformes; family Catostomidae; genus Xyrauchen; species Xyrauchen texanus. Next base: position 11,712,315 of record NC_068316.1, read on the forward strand.
CAGAAGGGTTAAGTAATTACTAGTTCTAAGAAGACGTGAAAAGTCGGAATCTCAAAAATTATTGTCATTTCCACATGAAGTGAACACACCAATAGTCCCTGACAGTAAACAGAATGTTGCTATGCAACAACAATAACTATGGTGCAGCCAGAGACTATTTAGCAGAGATGGTCCACTTCTATTAAAACGAATGGGAGAAATTTGAAAGCCCAATGGTTAACGGATGTAGAAAGTAAGTCCCACCTTACAGGTAAAAGAGCCAATCACCTTTTAGATACAGACATCGCCTGCCAAACAACTTCAGAACACGTAAGCTTATAAGCTGTACAAGCCGGAAGAAATAAATTTTTTAACGTTATCTGAGGTAACGAAGCACAGGTGTTATTGCTGATCGTAATCTTGCCAAACGCTTTGAGTTTGGTGTTTTCCCATTCAAGTAGATAGGAGCTGCACTGTCATAACTGGAAATAGCCTCTTGAGAGCGTACCGAAGTTGGCCGACAATGGACTTACTTGCTAGAAAGACTTTGTTGCAGCGGTAGTGATACAAACAGAAGTTTGGTGAAGAGGTCTAGCTGAGCTTTATCATGAATAAATCAAAGATATAGACCAATCAGCATCTAGAACCAGAACTATCCATTTTATAATATTTATTATTTATTTTGGTCACACTTTCTATGAAGCCAAATATATAATGCAATATAAAAGCATTATACATGCATTATACTGCATTCATGATGCCTTATAATGTATCTTATAATACGTTTTATCTTATCACAAATAGTTAGAAATATAGTTACATTAAGACTTCCCCTATTCATAGTTATACTTTAGAGTATAATGCATTTTAAAACAAGTAACATCCAATTTTAACACATAATCATATTAGAAATGGTCTTTGCCTGCTTTAAGTAAAGTTACAAAAGCACTTTCTTCTTATAAATAGCCATAACATAAACTTGCAACATACAATATATTACAAGTATAATTATAAGTCAGTTTTATATAATGGAAGTTATTTATAAATTAAGTCTTCAAATAAGAAGCACAAACATTATTGAATAGAGCCCAGTGTTGAATTAGTTAGTTTTTATTTTTAATTTTTTTATTCTTGGGTGTGTTTAAGAACATCAGCTACATGTGTTATCAAAATAAATGTTTGTTTCTGATATATTTGAACCTTGTAACTTTACAAGTATTTTTTGTCATTTCTAAAAATATACATTGAATATGTGTTATTTTGTATTTTGTGCATGTGTAATGTATATAAATTCCAGCATGACTTGTAATGACTTATAACCACTTAAAATTATGATATGGATGTTTATAAGACATTTTGTCACTTTACTTAAAGCACACCTATTCTGTACATTACAAATATATATAATACATTATAAATTCTGCAGATAAAATTGTATGTTGCTTGTGTTATAATGCATTGTCCTCTAAGGTATAAATATGAATAGTTAAGTATCATAATGTATTATAATTGTAATTAAAATTATTTGTGAGAAGTTATAACATATTGGTGTATTATGAGACATTACTAATGCAGTTTAATGCCTTTACAATACATTCAAAATTTATAAGCTTTAATTTAAAACAAGGTTTCATGGAATGACCTGGGAAGGAATTTCAGCAGCTGGTTTAGGTCAATAAGTGTGGAGAAAATGGCAAAGCAAGAGTCAAATATCAAACATGTCACCAGAAACACTCAGCAGGGGAGAAAGAAGTGTGCTCAGAATCCTCTCTAAGCTGAAGTGGAACAGTGAATCAGCTAAATTACATTCAATGCATCTGTTACGCTATTTATTCAGTAATTCACATTTTCCACTTCAATGTCATTTTAGAATTTTGATAGGCTAGACATTGTGCTGTGATGAATGGATGTATCTCACTTGCAGAAAGATTCTCTTTCTCTCTCTTTTAATACATTCTACCACTGAGTCTAGGAAAGGTTGCCATGACGATGGGCCTCTGTGCGAACTAGATGACAATGCATGCTTCAAGGAAAATTGTCTGACTCATGCTTAAGAAATGCCAGGACTGATGTGCTCAAACATTAAAATGTGAGAAGGTTGCCTGTGATAAATGTGGTTGGTTTAAGATTTTAAAAGCAGGAATTCTAATCACAAATTTTTTCATTAAACAAATGCCTTAAATTACCAGTGTGAAATGACAAGTTCATTATTAAAAGGTTAAATTTAAAAAATGTGCACAGAATTTTCTTTTATAAGATATGGACTAGCAACCTATAGAATCATGTTACTCCAATGATACATTCATTTAGATTTTTTTTTTTAACTACAGTTTTCTATTAGAGTTTTAAATTGGCTTTTGCTTTTAAAGACCCCATGAAATCGCCTTTCGTGTTCAGTTTTTGAATGCAACATGAGTCAACAAGAGTATTTTTGGTTTATTTTCCTGGAAGAGATCGAGAGATTTAAATATGCATATCTGCTCAGTTAATTTGGTTTAGGAAGGCTTCCCTAGCATATCACACTGATCACACTGTAAATTTGGGAACAGTAGGTTCTGAAAACAGTAGGTTTTGCTGCTGAATTTGTCTGTGCATACCACATCTGAATCACTACCCCCCAGAGGCCAAAGCTGTAAGTGTTGTTTCAGGTTCCCGACACTCCAGTTAAGTGTTTTCTTTTGTGTCGGGACCTGGCACTTGTGTTTTGTGTTTGTTCTTTCTTGTGTATCTAATGTCCGGATCTGCCACTTTGATTGGTCTTGTTTATAGTTTTGTGGCAGGATCCTGACACTATTGTTGTGTGAGTGCACTTGACTTTGTTGTGTTTTCTTATTGCCGTGTGCACTTGTGTCAGTTCTGTCTTAAGTGATACCTCGCCCCCTCATTTGCCTTGTTATTAGTTTATCAGTTTCACCTGCCTTCCCTTGAAACCCTCCTCATTTCCTTCCCTATTTAATCTCCCTGTGTTCTCTGTCCAGTGCCAGTTCGTTGTGAAGTTTCATGTGGATATTCAACCGGTGTCTGACTGTTTGTGCCAGTTGGTCAGTGTCCTGGCCCTCCAGCCCAGCCAGTCTGTTCATCCGTCTGCACTAGACTGAGAAGTTTTCCCTAAAGAGTAGTTTCTGTTTGTCTTGTTTTGTATTTATAAAGTCCATTAACTTATACTCTGCATTTGAGTCCTTGCTTCTTTACTCCCTATCCTGTCAGTTGTTGAACATATAGGCACATGTGATCTGTTATGACAAATTATAAAACATTTAAAAAAATACATATAAACCATCCAAAATGTGCACATAAATAAGATAATAATCAAATAAATAAAAATAAATATATTTTATTATACAAAAGATGTATTTTTTTTATAAGTCATGGGTCAGCAAAGTTCTAATTTTAGCATAAAAGAAAGGATAAACATTTTTATTAATAACACATATTAACTCAACGCATTTATTGCTAAAACTGTGGAGGGTGTGGTAAGGGGTCGTGAAGTAGCGGATTCCGGCAGGTGCCTAAGGCGGCAATGATTTCTGGGGCGGCACGAAAGGGTGCCTGATCAATTGCCCCAGCACAGAGCTCGCAAGATCGCTATGGGAGAAAGGTGCCACGAATTCTCCCATCCTGCTCCTGGCTCCCAATATGTGAAAGGTGCCCCAAATTGTGCCACCAAGCCCCAAGCTCAAAAGATCGCAATGGGAGAGAGGTGCCCCAAGCTCAGAAGATCGCAATGGAGGTACCCCGAGTTGTTCCTGACGTGCTACTCGGCCTAAAAGGCTCTAAATTATTAGGATTATAGATGTTCATACTGCATTATTACATTCTGAACAAACATAAGAAAACCATAATCAACAGTACAGGTACACCATGCCACAGGATCGGCTCAGTGGTCTTGAGAAAATTGGGGCGCCTCGTCGGATCTCACCTAGGGCACCAAGTAAGCCAGAACTGCCACTGCTAAGTATCAATGAAAATAATTTTAAAAAGAACATTTTGTGCATGCAAATAATAAACATGTAATATATATATATATATATATATATGCAAAATAAAAAATGCAGTTTAAAGACATTTATAATTAATTTGACCCTTTTTCAAAATATAAATGCAACCAATATGATGAAAAAATTAAAATAAATAAAAATTAATATTTCCTAATTCTAATTCTGAACATCCTGGCACTCTTTTACTTTCAAAAATGTTATGGTGATTTTTCCAACAAGAAAACTCGTGAATTTATACATGTATAAATACTTTTGTCAGTAGGCCTTGTTTATATATATATATATAATTTGGTGCTATGCCTCAGTATATGGTGGAATTTATGAGAGAAAGTGGTATATAACATAGACAAGATTTGAACCTGGTTCCCTATGAACACAATAGCTCTTTTATCTTTCACACACACACACAACCACTGTGCTATGGCTCTGACCAAACTAATTTTGTTTTGTTTTTTCAGCTGAAATAATTTGTACTCTCATCTTTTTGTCTATCAGTAATTTTGTACCAACATTTAGGTGTGACATAACAGAGTGGATAAGGATGTACTGGCACCAGGGACAAACAACCTTTATGTACTGAGTTGGTGCATTTTGCAGTTATGTATCCTGCACATTTTGTTTATTGTTCCTGGTGCTGCATACTCACTTGCTAAGGCAAGCTGCAATGTTACTTTTACTCATTAAGTATTTAGTCCCTCAGCTTAAGAAATAAACATCACACTTTGGGTATGTAACAATAAGCAACCACAAAAACATCCTAGCAACTGCATAGCAAAGACCTGGCAACTACCCAGATTACCCTTCAATCATAGTGAGTTTACACATTTTCTTCAGAAAATGTACAAATCTATAATCTATTTTTATGTACTGTTGCCTTCCTATCAATGAGCCTTCAGTCTGGTCATTCTCTACAACCTCTCTCATTATCAAGATGTTTTTACCAACAGAACTGCCGCATACTGGGGTTTTTTCACACTTTTCACACTGTGCATAACCCTGGATTTTAAACCCTGCTATGAACCCCAAGTAAACCTATATGGGGGTGACATATAATTTCGAGCTACATGTGATATGTGAGAGCACAGAAATAGGAAATACATTACTATAAACACATCCTCCTGCAACTGTGATGCAATTTGTGACGACACAGCAAGCTATATCAACAAGATAAGAAGATGTTGAGAGGCTTTTATTATTTTACAGCCACGATAGAGTAACACTTACTTAGCTTTGTTCCAGTCTAGTAGTATACTTATTACAACCGGTTTTCACTGCAAAACAAAATTTAGAAAACGGAAAGGTGACCAACTTCCATTCTCCCTCGTTTTCTGTCAACGTTGACCATCGTAACGGACAACCCTGCTGAAATCACACAGGATTTCCCAAGTAAGTCTTGATATCTGGGCAGATTTAGTTTAGAAACTCTGACTTTTCTTGTACAACTAAATTGTATATTTGATGCTGAATGTTTGATGTTTTGAATATAATCTTGTATGTTTAAATCTGATCACTGTTTTGATTTGTGAGATCATCAATTCTGGATGAAATGTTGTTTGTTGTGTGATCTGAACTAGCGATTCAGTCCTGCTGTTACCAGCGTTTATCCTCAGTTAAATTGCATGCACCCCTGTTTGTTCGCTCTCTCTCTCTCACTGAAATTCACGGAGTGAGCAGCACGGCAGGTTATGCCTGCTCATTTTCACCCCCATGTGGTATTAACTCTGTTACCTGGATCTGATCCAGCCATCTATCTTTCCCTCCACATTCACTCTTGATGATCTAATCCTCCATTTTTAATTTAGTTCCATTTTGACTCCAGTTCGCCATTGTGAATTTAGTTTCCATTTTTAATCCAGTTCGCCATTTTGAATCTAGTTCTCAATGTTGAAACCGACCCTCCATTTTATAACTAGTTCCCCATGTGGAGTTTAATCCGCCATTTTGTCTTCTTTGGTACCGAATCTAGACACACACCCACATACATACACTAGCATATAGCTCCACTATTTAGTTAGGATTTCCATGTTATATTTTTGTGTTATATTCATATATTATTGGCGGTGTTCATTGCTGTTTGATTATAATAAATCTTGTTATATTATAATTAGGGCTGCCGAGTTAACGCGTTAATAACGTGCGATTAATTATACAAAAAATAATGCATTAAAAAAATTTACGCATTTAATTTAATCGCATGTTTGTAGTACCACCTGTATACGCCAGAGGGCAGTAAGTGAAATTTCAGCTGTGTGAGCAACACACAGTTTATACAGTGAAGAAAACGACACAGATATGCATTACTAAGGGTTCAAATACGAACTAAGGGATCTCAAGATGTGTTTAAAAATTGAGTATTAAACTATATTTAACTTGACACAGTGACCTAAACATTTTACTTTTATGATGCAACACACCCGAGATGCGACACAAGCATGTCTGACGCAGGTCGTATGGTAGGGTGACCACCTGTTCTGCATTTTGCGGGACAGTCCCGAAATTGGAAGCTTTGTCCTGCATCCCGCAAGTCATAAGCAGTGTCCCGCATTTCAATTTTGTCTGTATAATTTTTTATCTTTATTATTATTTCGGCATCATTTTATTTAATCGTCCTTTAATTACAAAATCACTATAAAAATAGTTAATAAGAAAACACTGAACATGCGCAGCGCAGCCTTTTTTTCTTGCCAGAGCGGGAAAACACTGGAAAAAAAAAACTGCAACAGAAAAATGGGTCTCTCCAGAGCTCCCGAGAAGAAAAGGTGTCTTTGTTTGTATAATAAAGAATTGGAGAAAATACATACATGGTTAAAACCAGTTACAGGTGACCCTAAAAAAGGAGAGTGCAGGGTATGCCACTGAAGTTTCATGGACAGCTCTGCTGAAGCATTTCAGTGCCCCAAACATGACAGCTCTGATATCTTTGGCTTTGAGCATTCCTGTCACCAACGTGTTCGTGGAGAGGGTGTTTTCACTGATGACCGCTGCGTGGACAGAGACAAGGAACTGAGCATCTGTGGACCTCATCAAAAGTGAACTCCTGGTGACAGTGAACACCTACACCTGCTGCCAGGAGTTCTACAGTCATAATGAATGAGAAGGCCCTACTCGAAGCAGCCAGATCAGACAAAATTGTTTTATTCAAGATGCACTAAATCCGGTAAGAACGCATTTAATCTTTCTAGTCTTTAATAATGGAATTTATGTGCTTATTTGGAAATGTGCTTTTTAACAATTAGATTATTATTTTCAATTCATTATATTTACATTGAGTAGGTCTGAGCTGTTAATATGAGTTTGTATGGTAGACCTTATGCCAAACTGAGTGACGTTCACAGCGTCATTAACATTTAACATCACTGTAAAAATACATCTAATATAAAATCAATATTTATTCACCTAGTACAATAATAGTAAGTTATCTCTCCCTTGTGTCCCGCATTGTCCCGCAAAATCAGGTCTGCTGACCTGCAACAAAGCAATAGCCAGTTGGTCACCCTATCATATGGTCTTTACCTCACAAATATTTAATTACTGGTTAAGGAGGTGTCCTTTAAACTGTTACACCGTTTTTACCCAGTCAATCTTTATTTAAGAAACATGCTCCCTGAAATAGATGCACTTTGCTTCTTCTGTAATGCTGTAGATAAATCTGCCCCTCATCTTTTTTGGGAATGTGTCCATGCAGTAGTATTTTGGATTTTTTTTTAAAATATATTATTTAAATACTCTTTGTACCTCCAGCAACTCCAAAGCATTGAAAAGCATTGCACTATGTAATGAATATAATGTCTTGGCATTATCTGTATTATTGTGCGCTATGTATAGGCCTACCCCTGACTTGTTTAAAAAAAAAAATCTGACGCAGTTGTTCTATGACAGGCTCTTAAACAAGACCTCATAATAAATCTCCAACTGATTGACAAATTCACTTGTGAAATGGATTGATGTGAACTGTTTGCCAATGATTGACTTATATCAATAATATGGTAGTAAACAATACATTGTATTCTAAAGCCGCTATTTGTATTGTCTTATCAATGATTAACTCTTCTGCCACAAGAATGTAATGCATTTTAATTATCTGAATTTTTTTATTTTATATATATATATATATATATATATAATTATTTCTTCAGAAACATCCAGCAATGGACACCTATATCTTTATCTTTTATTACTTTGTATCAGTAAACACTTTTCTTATCTCCACTCACAGACACACCCCATGAACTCATCAAAGAAAACATGGCCCTGGAATCTGGCATTTGCATTAACTATAGCTTTAGCCATTGGATTGATTGTACTTGACAGCAAAACTTTAAGCCCTCTGGTAACAAATCATCTTAAATTGTGCACCTCTGTCAAACCAGAAGGTATGCAACAGGAAACGCTTTCTCTAAGGAAAAATCATGTAATCATTTTGACATCCACTCGCTGTGGTTCCTCCTTTCTTGGGCAAATTTTCAACTATAAATCTGATGTGTTTTACTTGTACGAACCCCTTCAGCCTGTTAAAAGTGCAATTAGATCACCTGGAAAGGACAACAGGCATCTTTTTGGAGCTAGTCGTGATCTTCTGCGTAGCTTGCTCAACTGTGACCTCTACAAGTATGAGGACTACATCTATCCACCTCCAGAGGAACACATTTTGAACAAAATGTATCGTCGGGGGGCCAGCAGAGCCCTCTGCTCCCCTCCAGTTTGCAATGACTTCAAACCCCAAGAGGTGAGCTTTAAAGAGAGTGACTGTGTTGAGACATGTGGCAAACTGAACATGTCATTGGCCATTGAGTCCTGCCAGAAGAAAGGAAATGTGGTCCTCAAAATTGTTTTCATGCCCCCGAGGATTATAGAGCTGAAGGATCTACTGGAAGATCCACGTCTGAACTTGAAGGTCATTCAGCTGGTCCGAGACCCCAGAGCCATTCTGTCCTCCAGGCTTGACATCCGTCCTTCTTTAAAACCTTACCAGTCATGGAACATGCTGAACAAAGGTGAAAAAACATCTAATGTTCCTGACTTGGTGGAATGTGAAGAATTCCAGATGTCAGTGGTCTTGGCTCTGAGCAAACCCTACTGGCTCCGTGGACGGTACATGCTTTTGAGGTATGAGGACTTAACCTTGAACCCATTTAAAAAGGCTCAGGAAATATATGATTATGTGAACATACAAATGGATGATACTGTGTTGGATTGGATAAAAAACAACACTCAGGCTGAAATCAAGCACACATTCATGAATCAGTATGAAACCAAGAGGAACTCTTCTGAAACAGTATACAACTGGAGATCCAAATTGTCATTTGCAGCCGTTAAACATTTGCAAGACAAGTGTAAACACACACTACAGATGCTAGGCTACAAACAGGCTCTTTCTCAAGCAGAAATAAATGACTTGTCTTTTTCTCTACTTGAGGAACTTCCATTTGAGCCCTTTGTGTGAACTGAGTTTTGTAGGAAATTAGAGAAATGGTTTGTAAACATGCAAATTGTGGATTTATTGTGGCCTCTACTTAAAGGGATAGTTTACCCACAAAATGTAATTCTCTCATAATTTACTCACCCTCATGCCATCCCAGATGTGTATGGATATCTTTCTTTTGCTAGCAACAAACAATGATTTTTAGAACAATATCTCAGCTCTGTGGGTCCATACAATGCAAATGAATGTTGACCAGAAGTCAGCATTAAAGTAATCCATAAAACTCCAGTGGTTTAATCCATGTAATCTGAAGCAATCCAGTGGGCTTTGGTTGAGAATAGACCAAAATGAAACTCCTTTTTCACTTTAGCTACATCATGTCATTGCAGTCTCTAGGCACGAATATGATTTCAAGCTCGATTACACTTCCTTTGATGCATGCACTGCCAAGGAGACTGCTGTCAAGATGTACAGTAAAAAATAAGTTATATTTTGGGCTATTCTCACCCAAACCAACAAGATCGCTTATTGATTAAACCACTTGAGTTTTATTGATTATTTTTATGCTGACTTTATCTTCGTTTTGGAGATTTTGGAGTTCTGGTCACCATTCACTTGCAATATGGATTAACAGAGCTGAGATATTCTTCTAAAAATCTTAGTTTGTGTTCAGCAGAAGGGAACTAGCCCTTTAAAATAAAAAACTATACTTAGCTGTTTTAATTTACTGTAATAATTTCAATGTAATTTACTAACTACTCTCCACACTATTATCCACTTTATAAAAAGAGAGATACTGTACCTAGAATAAATGTGGCTGAACTTATTTGTAATTTAATTTAAAATTAAAAGGAAATGTGATTTCGTAAAAGGAAATTAAAAGGAAAAGTTACACATTTGTGTGTATGTACTGCATACAAATATTTATATGTAGATGAGGTCTCTTTCTTGTCAAGTTTCAAGTTTTCCTTTTTACACTCCTGAAATCATTACACTAAAAAAAAAACATGCTATAATAATGTTTTTTGGCCATGTGCCATGGCAATTCCATGTTTCTAAGAAAGTGTACCATGATAATCTTTGGTATTTAAAGGGATAGTTCACCCAAAAATTTTAATTCTCTCATAATTTACACGCCATCCCAGATGTGCATGACTTCATTCCGCAGAACACAAACAAAGATTTTAGAGGAATATCTCAGCTCTTTTGGTCCTTTCAATGCAAGTGAATGGTGGTCAGAAATCTGTCCAAAAAGCAGATAAAAGTAGCATAAAAGTAATCCATAAGAGTGGTTAAATCCATATCTTCAAAAGTAATATGATAGGTGTGAGTAAAAAACAGATCAAATTGAATTCCACATTAACTATAAATCTCCACTTTCACTTTCAGATGTGAAAGTGAAGCTAAACAGGCACCACTTGTGAATTTCAGAGGTGAAAGTGGAGATTTATAGTTTCTCACCCACATTTATCATATACATTTTTTTAGATATTGAACACCGATATGGATTTAAACACTGAAGTTTTATGGATTACTTTTATGCTGCCTTTATGTGCTTTTTGGACCTTCAGATTTCTGGCCACCATTCACTTGCACTGAAAGGACCATCGGAGCAGAAATATTCACACACATTCAGGACACACACATCTGCATGGCATGAGAGTGAGTAAATAATGAAATCATTTTCATTTTTGGGTGAACTATCTGTGACAGGGCGGAGGGCGGGGCCGGGTGGGGATTCTACAAACTCTCTGCTACAGCAGCGGGAATCTGCACGAGAGCATCAGAGACCAAGATCCATCACACAACCCAGCAATGGAACACTCAGTTTATATGGGAAGGAAACACACTGTGTGCTAGTGCTCCCCATTAACATTCAGCTCACCTGGTTACCACACATCTGAGAGCAATTAAGAGAGAGGGAGATAAAGACAAAACACACACTCTACATATACACAAACAATATGGCCGAGAAGGCAGTCACAATGGGAGACATATTTTTCTTTTCTATTTCCTGGAAAAGAGAGTGAACTACAGAAAGAACTGCTGACACTAAACAACACTGATAAAAGCAACAACAAACATTTATCATAAAATTATAAATTTAATAAAAAATAACACATTCCAGCCAATAAAAACATACACAGATCAGATAAAATAGAAACTCCTGCTGAAGAACTGGATATGTTTCATCTGGATTATACACATACCTGTCAAAAGCTATTTCAGAAATTGCTGAGGACATGTCTCAACTGATGGCAATATATTGAATAATAATTCAGTGAAGACTTGAAAAAAACTGAGAGATTAATCTCTTACCTCGTTTTTCTCCATGTATTTGTTCATAATATTCATATTTTTGTTGTGGTTGAATAAATAAGCTTAAAAAACCTAACCCTGCGAGTACCCAAATACTGCACATGCACTGCAGCAGAAAGTACACGATTAGCCGCTGCTGTAACACATCACACAATTGGCCGCTTCTTTAACCTATCCCTCAATTAACCACTGATATACTTTCACATGATTGGCTGACGCTGTTATCAGTCTGTGTAATCATTTGTGTGTCCATTGAGGCAGTTCGACATGAATAAACCCCTACACAATGTCAACATCTACATTTATATTTTATACTTTGTATACTTATAGTGGGGTGGCAGATGGGGTGGCAATGCCTTTTCTTACCACCCAGGTAGATCCGCCCCTGAGCCTAAGTACCTGAGTGAGCTAATAAAGAGTGAATTAGGGGTCACGTTCACACATACAGTGAGTCACAACCAAAATGTCACTCACATCCAAAGGCATTGTTCTATCACAAATATATCAAAACTCGGTCTGGAGTTTATTGGTTCAGTATGGACAAGTAATCCAAACAGGCATCTCATTTGGAAATTTGAAATCACTCTAGTAAACTTTGTTCTAAACATACAGCAAGCATTTATTTGTTTGTTTTGTCTTTTTTATGTACTGCACTTAGGCTTATTAAGTACTTATTCTGAATTTAATCAATTGCTGATTAATTTAGGTACAAACCTAAATGTTTCCCTCTAAAAACATTTATGATTGACATTGTATATCACATCAGAATACGAGCATAATCAGAAGTTAAGAGCCATCCGTTTGCTGGGCAATTCAGAGGGTGACATTTTATTACCATGATCCACTATTCTCCAGACAAGCTGTTTCTCCACATCTGTCTCCAAATTTGAGTTTATTTTTGCTGTGAGTTCTAAGTCAGCAGTTACAGTGCTCTGTTTATATATGGTGCTCTTGTTACTGTTATCAGGAGAGCAATATCAAGAGATTTAGTTTTAGCTTTGTGAGGAGAAATAAACAATACAGATCAGCTACTGCTTCCAGTGGTACCTCCAAAACACTGTGCAGTGTTACTATAAATTATATGTAGTGAGAGGAGTGGGGTCTCTTTTTACCCCGTAGTCTCTGCCAGACTGACCTATTTGTTGTTTGAAGCATTAATATACTTTAAGAGAACAATTAAGTGAACATATAAAGTTCTCTTGTGTGTATGTGTGCATTATATACAGATATACTGTATATAATTTACAAATAGGATATTCTAGATTTATATGTCATTATCTATTTATATTTACTATTCTGATGTTCATCTACATAAATGGCTCCAAATTGTATCTCAGCAGTCAAGGCAGAAAAAAAGAAAAAGTTTAGAGAGAAAAAGAAAGTTATATTGAGCAACTTGATGCTAAATCTTGTCCTAAAAAAACATTCTCTGTTAATGGTGATTCTCTAACAGATAATGACACTTGTCAAGGTCTACAAATGAATGGAAGTGAAGTGCTGTTTGCATAATGGTTCAAAGGTTTTAAGAAGTGTGTTCATCATAAAGCTGAGGACATGAACAGCCACTTACAGTACATCACTCCTATGACTTCACGCCTCCATTGATGCTCAAGGATTATATAAACATGTGAATTCATGAAACATACATTAAAGGCTTCCTGTCATTACAATGTTTATAGACAATGTTAAATTCAAATCTGGGTTGCTGCTCATTTGCATGAAGTTTAAATGTGCTCATGTTGCCGGAAATCGCAACTCTCATTGAAATTTAATGACTTCAGGTTGCTTTGTTGCTGCAAATTGCTGTGAGAACATCCCCAGTGTTAAAGAGAAATAAAGAGATTGAGTCATAATGTGAATGAACATGGAAGAGTGAGGCAATCTTCTTAAACACTGTGCACTTCTTCATGAAAAACAAGCTGAACCACTGATCTATATATATATATATATATATATATATATATATATATATATATATATATATATATATATATATAGATCAGTGAGATGAACACATTTTTGTGAAAATATTAAACACATTTTTGGTATGTTAAATCATTCTTATGTGAATTGTTGCATTCAATTCAAGGAATGAAAGCAGGTGTGAAGCAGGAACAAACAATATTCAGTACTGTGCAAACATTTTAGGAAGTTGTAATAAATGTTGTATAGTAAAGTGTTTTTAAAAATTATGTCAGGAATGTTTTTTATTTATCAATTAAATGGATAGTTCACCCAAAAAAGAAAATTCTCTCATCATTTACTCACCCTGGGCCTCATTCCATCCCAGATGTGTATGCATTTCTTTCTTCTGCTGTGACCGGACCTTCGAAGCTCCAAATAAAGGCCACATAAAAGTAATCCAGAAGACTCCAGTAGTTAAATCCAATTCTTCAGAAATGATGTGGGTGAGAAGGAGATTGATATTTACAGTAAGTCATTTTTTACTATAAATCTCCACTTTCACTTATTTATTTTTTTAAATAATGTGAAATCTTTTGAGAAAGATTGTCCTGCCCCCAACTCATGACACTGGCTGAGTCAATGTCAGTATGGATGGGTCAATCAAAACAAACTTTTAAAGTGCCACAGAGACACAGTGTTTACAGAACATTAACAGACAAATGGCTTGCTTAAAGTTGTCTCTGCATATTAAGATGGGATAAGAGAAAGTATTAAGGAAGGGTTAGGATTCAAATTCAAACACATTGTGATAATATGATGACTTGCAATTTTAGGAGAGTGATTTAAGACCCCATTAAATCAAAATGTGAGTTTTGTGGTTTTTAGTCCATGTAGTTTGAGGCCATCTATTTGCTAATGTACTCCTAAAGGATAGGAGTTATTCTGTATCAGATATACACATTTAAAATGTACAGTCTTACTATTCAAAGATGGATGCAGGATATTCAGTAACTTTACAAGGTAACACTTTACAATAAGGTTCCATTTGTTAACATTAGTCAACAACATAAGATAACATGAAGTTACAATGAACAATATATTTACAGCATTTATTAATTTTGGTTCATGTTAATTTCAACATATAGACTTCCTGTTTCAAAAGGAAATGTGTCAACACATGGAAGAAATCTGTGCTTGTCAAGTGATTTTGTGTGGTCTTTAAATTCTATATTATCAATATTGTATATTGAGCAGTTATTTCATGTACAGCTTCTGTTGGTGTCTACTGTCTGAGTCAGCAGAGAGAAGCGCCACATGCAGATCAGCAAAGCAGGGTTCTGAGTCAGTGCAGAGAACTGGGTGCCTTGGCTGTGGAGTATGGAGGTGTGGTGGCATCTCCTGTCATGCTCCAACGCCTCTTTTCTGTGTTTGTTGCAGAGAAACATCAAATGCTGCACCCTGCCACAAAGGCATACCAGTAGAGTGCCATCTCTTCAGAGGCATGCACTAATAAACCAGTAATCATTCATCTTTAATTCTTAGCTGAAATGTAATTTCTGTCTATTTTGGAGCCTGAGAAGAACAGGAGATTAAGGGTTGATTAGACAGTTTGAGTCACTGCTGGCATCTTGCTTAATGGCACATTATAGCAGGTGTTGTTTGGGTCATCATGGGAAATAAATGTTTTGAGCTAAAACTGAACCTTCTTTAGTTAGGATTTTTGAAATCTCTTACATGTGATGCAAAAGTGTTTGGTTGGATCACAGGCAAAGACACATTTTACATGAAATCAAACATTAAATCCAAATGAACTCTATTTACTCAACGTATGTTCCTGGTCTTATTGTGAATGATTCATTGGTGCATATTAATATTGGTCTTCGTATTCTATAATCATAATGTAATAATTTACTCCACCACAGAAACAAATTTTCCTTTCAGATGACATCATAACAGTCAATGTACTTATTTAATGGATGTTTGTAGTCTTATAGTGTAGGCTACATGTCATTTGCACGTATTCCTAAAAAAATGTTTGTAGTTTTAATTTTTTATCATAATGAACTAAATGAAACAACTCTGAAACAGCTATCCTCTTTGGATGACATTACAAATCCCTCTTACTTTTTAACTCCTCCCCTCAAACCTCCATTTTGATATGTAACAGCCACTTTCTACAATCACTTTCTATGATCCAGTCAATGCCGATAGATAAAATCAAGTCACTCCCTGCATTTTGTCTCGATGAATATCGCATTTGCCTCAGAAATACATCATTAGTAGAAGTAAAATTAGTTAAGAAAGGCATTTCACATTGACTTTAACTGATCAATTCAAGTTTTGCATATATACACAAAATAATTGGTGGGGTCTATCTACTTGCCCTCTGTTATTTGACCTCCCATTTAAGTGATGTGTTTTGGATCTAGTAAAAGACCAAAAACGTGTAACTTCTGAAATTGACGAAGTAATTCTGTTCTCAGTTTGAACAAGTTTAAACACAATGTCGTATTGAAATAAATGGCACCTCCCTGCTTTTGGTTGTTTTAAGGCTGGTGGAAGGAACACTCAATAACGGCTCATCTGCTCTAGTTGTTTAGGGGAATGTTTATTTCCGAGGGGTGTGTGGATTTGCCAGACTGTCTCTGTGGTCTCTGTCAGTCTCTTTCGTGTGAGTGGAGAGATGGAAACACTGGACAGAATGACTGCTGGCTCTATATGGTTTGCTGTGCTGTATATTGTTCAGGTGACCAGTGAGGTGACCTGTCACTTTAATAACCTGCCTGTTCTGTGATAACTGATTTGTCACTCATTTGAGCCAGAAGAGATTAGACAATACTATGAAAAACAGCTCACATTTTAATATTGTGGATGTACACATCCCTCTGACAGTTGTGTTTTGCTAAAACCTGCAACATTTGTCAAAAAAGCTAATTATACTTAAGTTGTTAATTAGTGTCTGGTTATGATGTATAATAGTACATAATTAGATTGATTAATGTGTTGACTTAAATAGAGGAAATAGGGGAAGTCTCCATTTAAATTGACTGACAGGAAAGGTAGTAGCGATAAGCATTCCTTCATATTATTATTAGTAGCTGATTGAATAATGACTATCATTTAATACACTGAAATGTCAGTGGATTTCAAGACGTTGTATTCAGCAAACTCGATATATGAACAGATTCACAAAACTGATGTGTTGCAGAGTTTATACATTTGCAGAATGGCTTTCCATGGGAAATACTGGGTCCATTTAACATAAACCATTTTTTTCATTCCCCCCAAGGAAATAATGAATAGGGCAGACTCAAATTTAAGATATTTCTAAACTTTTTGATATTGAATGTACAAATATCAGACCTGCATGCTCTACAGTAGACAATTTAAAGAGTTGATGGTCTAAAATAGGCAATTTTATCTCCAACCCCATGCACATATTGCACGTATAAGCAATAAGTGATTAAAGGTGGCAGTAAGTGATCAGAGATCAGACAAAAGGTTGCATAAGTATTCTGTTTTGATATTTATGTATACTTATGATGGTTTGCATGAAGAGCACATGTGGCACAGTATGGTTGGCAGACTGTTTGGGCTATTAAGTTGGCTTGTTTGCTGATTAGCTCACATGCTGTCAGGCAAGCTGAAGGTGCAACACTCATTCTAATTTCTGACCGCTAAAAATCATTGCATCCCTGGTAGTTTGCCAGTGTCTCATTCCTGCATTAAGACCATACTCCTCCAATTCATCAGATTATTCATTGTGTACACTAACGGATGGCTGATGCTGTTTCATTCCTCAGTGCTTATGTGCATAATATTTGGAAAAAAATGGAGAAAACATCATGATGGATGGATCCTCTGAATTAATTTATTTATTCACACCATTCTTAGAATTTTGTGACATTTCTGTACATTTTTTTTTTGCTTCATAAACTGTTCATAAGCATGAAACTTATTAAGGTATCATGCACAATAAACCATACACTGAACATTTTTTAAATCATAATAAATAAATAAACAAACAAATAAATCAACCAACAACTGAGATGTTAAATGCGCATCCTCTCTCTAAATTAACATTCAGTCTGTCCTTTTTTGATATTATTTAATGTCTGTTTCGACACACCCTGTCTGTGATGATAGACTATGTATTGAAGATCAGGATCTGAGTAACAAATATTGAGATATAAAAAATACAAATATTGATCTTGGTAAAAATAAGCGTGCCTGGGTTTTAAGCGACCTGCAATGGCACAAGAGAAAAGTTCATGCAAGGAGAACCGTATATACAGTATATGAATCTATACTCGACGCCAAACAAAAAAAAAAAACAATCATAAAAAGACGCAATAAATCAATTAAAAGGAAGATATACTCCTCATTTTCCTTCGTGATTGCTGCCAGCACTCCATGTGTTTTTTCAGGTCTACCTTGTTGAACGTGTTTACTTTTATCTACTATTAAGGGCACCTGCATTTCATCAGCCAAGGGTTGCAAATGGAATGGATTTAGATGTGGTCGTTTACATACATCAACCTATTTCCATGCAAGATAGGCCTATAAATACGGTTTATTTCTCTGGAAAGACGGCAAACTATTAGCTAGAAGCAGTCAAGTTGTGCTTCAGGTGCTGAAATGGACAGCTCCACTCAACAGGCAGCTCTCAACAGTGTGATTGATGCCGATGATACGGGGCTTCATTTTGTCGTGACTTTCTTCTTATAGCGGCGGTTTGGGATGGGTTTCAGTTTGACAGTTGCCAGCATCTTCAAATCTCGCTATTTCAACCCACAGTCGAGTTACATTCCTTTGCTCTTCTTCATCCTGTCCTGCATACTCGACCTCCGAACCATCATCTTTACCTCTCGTTCACTGTTCACATGCACAGTCGACAGTGCTTCAAACCGGTGATTAAAAGAAAAGGTTGACGAGGTATAATCGTTCATGTTTACACGCCGGGAGATGACTTGTCTGTCATCCCTTTGAGAACTTCGTCAATTCGGTCATCTTCAATGACCACTGCAAAGAAAACAAATAATTAGTGCTTTAAACAGAACAGTTAAAAAAAAATGCGTTCTTGAAAGCTTTATTGTTTTGTTTATTTTTTATCGAAAAATATAACACCGCAAAGTTTACCGTCTCGCTGCAGATACCTACCGTGTTTTGCCCTGCCAATCTGCCCGAGTTTCGGTGGTCGTTTGGACTGTGAGGTTCCGAAGAACGAGTTCGTGTCTTGCAGTCGACAGCTGAAGGATATCTGACTGACTTCACTGTCCGCCCCGAAGCCGCTCATCTTCCCCTCGCTGTATGGCAGCACTTCGGACATTGCTTTTTTAACTCAAAAGTTACAATAATAAATAATGAATGTTTGGAAATGGTTATTGATAAAGACTTTATATGGCAATTATTATCTCGATTTCTAATAATAAAATCTTGCTGAGACCCTGGAATGACACTGTCTGCAAGTCCAGTTGCACTGCTCTCCTGGCCGAACCGACCGTGTGTTGTAACGGAGAGAGACGAGTGCTGTGTCCGCCTGTGTGCCCGGTATGAGCTCGTTGTGAGAAATGCAGGGAGATCCCAAGACCATAAAGGAAACCCAGACGGAAAAGTGAAGTCATCCATCCGGGTTTGAAGGGGCGGATCCAGAAAAATAAATAAATAAATAACTAAATAAAGCTGAACCAAAACAATAGCCTACCTTGTCACTCTTTCTCGTAGTAAATTTGAAAAAAAAAAAAAAAAAAAGCAGTAAAAATTTGAATACATATAAGTTTCTCTTGCAAGTGTAGAAAAACTGATTCTGTTGTTTGGAGATTTATTCTGGAAGCGGTTTGGCCACTGCTTGCAAATAAAAATATGGTACAACAAGGTTAAGTCACACCTTAAAGGTGCACTCAGTAACTTTTGTCTTTGTGTAATCTTGGATTTACACTGACACCTAGCGGCTTGGATGCAGCATCATTTAAAATCAATAATTTTCCATTTCAGATGACATTGTAGAAATGTAGTATTCACAGTCAGCCATGATTACTTTAATCGATGAGTGAAAGTGTCAAATAACAGGACGGT
The DNA here is from genome assembly GCF_025860055.1 of Xyrauchen texanus. Lineage (NCBI taxonomy): Eukaryota > Metazoa > Chordata > Actinopteri > Cypriniformes > Catostomidae > Xyrauchen > Xyrauchen texanus. The sequence goes on from NC_068316.1 coordinate 11,732,013, forward strand.
TATTGAGATTAAGCGAGTAGTATTCAGCTGGTCATGTGATTCTGACATGGCAGCCCTCATGTGTGGACCCTCTCCATGTAGAATAAAACAGCTTATATAAGATTACTGATATGACTGCAGTCTTCATTTTAATGTGAGCAGTCATGATTTCCTACAGTGCATATGTTGGCAAAATTACAATTCATGTCTTCAGGAGTAAACCTTTTTTAATGGGGAAAAATTTTACTGAGTGCACCTTTAAGGAAAATGTGTTTTTTTTTTTTGTTCTGGTTATGTGTATCAAGAACGAAAAAAAAATTATTTGTATAATGTCTCTTTATTGAATGTTGATGGAGCAACATTGTGTAAAAAGAAATAATAACGGAAGGTTGTTTTGATTTAAATTATTATTTTTATTTTATTATTATTTTTTCAAAAAATATGGTGAGGGAGGCTAATTTTTTAAACCCCAAATGTTATCCTTTCACTTAATGGACAATTATGGAAATTTTCTATTTAATCACCATGAACAAAAATGAAAATTAAGTATTTTTTCTCATAAGAAATGTGATAATTTCAGGGAGTCTCATTAGCAACATAAATTTACAACATTTTAAACATTCTTAAATATTAGATTAAATTATTAAAAATAAAACTTTAGACACTGTGCAATGACCTCATGGATGACAATATGTCAATGTATAGTGACAAACAGGTGTTAAGGAAAATAAACCCATAAACCCAGGGGTGATTTAGCCCCATTGTAATGCTTTTTTAAGTTTACACTTTACGATGTACCATGTACATCACATATGGTAATTAATTTCACCAATCTATTAACATTTTTATAAATAATAAATAATAAACTCGTTACAAAAACGACAATCCTCGAGTCACATTCTTACTTTTTGGTTTAGGCTATGCCTTAATATTTAGACCTACTGCAGACCCTAAAGCCAAAGTAGCTACTAACAAAAAAGGAATGTTAATGAAATATTCCAGGTTCAATAAGAGTTAAGCTCAATCGATAGTATTTGTGGCATAATGTTGATTACCACAAAAAATAATTTAGCGTTTAAATGAAGAAGAAGAAGAAAGAAAAAAGCCCCATGCTGCATTCTGTTCTCACAAGAGTCGTTGAGAAATCCTGAATTATCTTTTGGCTCCCCCTGCTGGCCTCTTCCAAATAGGGTACAACGGGGCTAAAGGCACACTTGAAGGAAAATATAGAGGCTTTTAGCCCCTGCAAGAGAAGGGTTTTTTTTTTACCCCAAATACTATCCTTTCACTTATTGGTTAAAAAACATTTGGATTTGATGACCTTGAATAAAGCTGAAAATGATCAATAAGTATTTTATCTAAAAAATAAATGTGATAATTTCAGGAATTTTCATTAGTTACATACATTTGTAACATTTTGAAAACAATTTTTTTTTTATAATATATATATATCTATATATAGATAATTGACTTAAAGTCCAACTTTATAGACATTACACGCAAAAATCTTATGGATCAGCATTACCCAAGCCTCGTTTATAATCCAAGTCCAAGTTATAGTAATGATGGCTTTCAAAAAATCTGACTTTTGCCTTAGAATTGTGATCATAGTAAACACATTCTGTTTCAGTAACAGGTGGCTCACTGTAGGACCACTGGAATGTTGCTGATCTATTTGTAGACTGGCACTGTAGACAAAAGTAGAATGCAGTTGGCATCTCACAGCTGGTTTTGGTGGACTTCATGGTTTAGATAAAATGAGACAACGAAAGTATTGGGAAGACTATATTAATGAACGTATTGGGAAGGTGACAGACGTTTTTCATCGCACTCCGTTTGCTCAGTCTGAGCCCTTATATTCGTGAACACCCCCTACAGTTGATCTCTCTTTACTGTAGGCAGAGTTATCTGCACTGATTCCACACACCTGTCTGTGTCAGTCAAAGGACAAGTTGTGCAGAACTTTACACGGGTACGACAATAACAGTGATAGGAAGTCATACAACGGCATGACACGATGGGAGGTGTAATACATCTTTTGACGGGGTCGTTATTTATCTTATTTTCTCAAGGTAGGACACACTAAACGAAAATTCAAATGTTTATTTCGAAATATTAATGAGTGGTTTTCCCTCTAATCTGTTAACCGACGTTTTAACATATTTATATATTAGAACATCTTTTGAATGGTTGGTTATAAGGCGATTTCAGTTCGTAATCATCTTTTACATAATATGTATTATTATACATAAGCTGTATATTATACAGCTTTACTCAACCACAGTCTTGGCCAAATGCTGTTGTGTAAGGAAGTATATAGATTCAAGTGAATTTAAGAATTAATAATTAAATAAATTATTTAAAATATTTAATTGACAAGAAATGGCATAAATATAGCTATAGAAAAGGAAACAAATGCACTATTATTTTGCTCTGAAAAGCTAACCTACTACTCCAAATTACTGCGCATGCGCAATGAGACGTTAACCTTAAAAATGTCCTTTTTAATACTATATTAAGGTGATACACTAATAAAACTTTAGTACCATGTACAATGATAGTACCATTGTATATATCAAAGTACCTTGGTATTACTATTATCTGATACCATCTCTGGTATGCCACAGTATTTTAAGTAAGGGTAGTTCATTGGTTAAATATTTCTGAATGATGAAATTAGTAACACATTTACTCTTAATTATAACACATTTATCAAGCTAGTGGCACATCCTGATAAGTATTTCTAGCTGTGAAGATATTCTAACCATGTACTGTTAAAATTTGCATATTCTTAAAAATTAGCATATTATGTCAGACCAGAAAGCCTAAAGTGATATTTTATCCAAAAATGAATATTATTTACTCACCCTTATGCCATCTCAGATGTGTATTTATTTATTTTCTGCTGAACACAAAGATAAGCAGAAAAATATCTTACCTCTGTAGAAGTAATGCATATGACTCCAGTGGTTAAATCCATATCTTCAGAAGCAATGTGATAGGTGTGGGTGAGAAACTGATGAATATTTAAGTCCTTTTTTACTATAAATCTCCACTTTCACTTTCATATTCTTCTTTTGTTTTTTGCTATTCACATTTATGTGCATATCGCCACCTACTGGGCAGGGAGGAGAATATAGTGTTACAGTATAAGAAGACTTAAATAATGATTGTTTCTCACCCATACCTATCATATTACCTCTGAAGATATAGATTTAACCACTGGAGTCATATGGATTACTTTTATGCTGCCTTTATGTGCTTTTTGGACCTTCAAAGTTCTGATCACCATTCACTTGCATTGGACCTACAGAGCTGATATATTATTTTAAAAATCTTTGTTTGTGTTCAGCAGAAAAAAGAAAGTCATACTCATCTGGGATGGCATGAGTTTGAGTAAATGATGAGAGAATGTTCCGTTTTCTATCCCTTTAAACCACTGGTTGTTCATCCAGAGGAAGAGGGTCTGATTTTCAAAACATGTTTTGCAGAATGTTTGGGCAGGAATGAAGAGGAGCGTCTCATCAACCATCTATTCAAAGAGCGCCACTATAACAAAGAGCTTCGGCCAGTACAACACAAAGATGAAACTGTAGATATTTACTTGTCATTGATGCTCTCTAATCTCATTTCCTTGGTGAGTGCATAACATTAGTAGAATGAACATGTTATGGACAAGGAATAATTAGTATATACTATTTTATACAATGGGGTAGGATATGTTAACACATTTAATTAATGTGCAGAAGTCTCTTAGTTCAATATTGTGCCTGCCTGTCTGACCAACATGTTTTTCCTCAACAGAAAGAAGTTGAAGAAACATTATTAACAAATGTGTGGATGGAACATGTAAGTGAATTATTTTAATTGTTTCATTATTGCACAGTACACATGGGCTCTAATGGACATACTGTACATATATTTCTCTTCTCGGTTTGTTCAGGGCTGGACCGATTATAGACTTGCATGGAACGAATCCGAGTTTGATAACATTCCTGTCCTGCGCCTGCCCCCCAGTATGGTGTGGTTGCCAGAGATTGTTCTTGAAAACAAGTATGCTACAGTACCTGCCTCAGAACAAAAGGACCATGTTCAATTCCATGGAATTCTCTTATAAAATAATTAACATTAACATGCTTTCTCTTTTTTTTTTTTTGGTGCTTCATAACAGCAATGATGCCCAGTTCAAGGTCGCCTACTACTGTAATGTGTTGATCTACCCCAGTGGAAGTGTGTACTGGTTACCTCCAGCTATATTTCGGAGCTCCTGTTCAATAAACGTCAACTACTTTCCATTTGATTGGCAGAACTGCTCTCTGAAGTTCAGGTAAATATTATTTTATTTCTAAGCTTATCTATCCAGTACATTGTCATTAACTCAGTGCCTTCGTATGACCAATTTCTCAAAACACTAACTCTGTCTCAATCAGCTCATTAACTTACAATGCCAAGGAGATTAGCTTACATCTGAAAGAGGAGGAAGAGGATGGCAAGTCCTACAAAGTTGAATGGATCATTATTGATCCTGAGGGATTCACAGGTGAGTACTCACACATTAGGGCTATGTTTGGAGAAGTGTACTAACATACTACTCTTTCTGTTTTGCAGTATATACTTTGTAAATTTTCTGTATGCTTAGAATAAAAGGATCTACCCATTTTTTATGTTCTGTATACAACTGAGAACACTGCATAAAATACTGTATCATATAGTGAAATGTGATCAATTTGACCTTATGTGAAATTATAAGTGCAAAAAATAAATATTTCAAAAATGAAAACAGAACACCCCTTATGTGTAACATGATTAGGTCATGTAACAACAATGTGACATACTGTACTACTATCGCCTACAAATGCCCAACACTGTAACTATGTTTACAGAACTGATTGGTTTTACTTTGGATTATGTTGTTGCTACAAATTTCACACAAATTTTCCTATGAATGTGATTATAGTTGAACCAAACCCATCTGTCAAAGTACGTATGAAATTCTAAGAGACACGATTTCAGTCATATTGTAACTCTATTTTGACAATGTGAAGTTACTGTGTTTTGCCTTTGCATGGCAGTACTGTTTCAAACATTAATTATGGAATAATGCCTACTGTTTAACTTACTATTCTTACAAAATAGTAGGCAGTATGCTGCGTACATGCTGCAGTATTCAGTAAGAGGTAAGCTAGATTTTGTTTGCTGCTTCAGTATTGGCTCTTTTATCTCTTTTGCAGAAAATGGCGAGTGGGAGATTGTTCACATGCCTGCCAAGAGAAACACTTATAAAAACATCCCAATGGAGAGCAACAAGCACCAGGATATCACCTTTTACCTCATCATTAAACGAAAACCGCTGTTCTACGTTGTAAACATAATCATTCCCTGCGTGCTCATCTCCTTTTTGGCTTCGCTCGTCTACTACCTGCCTGCAGACAGTGAGTGATCCTGCTGTTTCCTGCATTTAGATGAAGGCAAAGATCAAATTCACAGTATGACCAAACAAACCAACACATGAACTCTGAATAAATCAAAAACACTTTACAGTGCTATTATAATATGAGCTAAGGGTCATTCAATTAAATGGGTGCATCTTCCATTTTGTAAAGGTGATTTTATTAGTATATTTATATAAGATTTTAAACATTGCATTACAATTTATCCTGACTGATTTGTGTTCCAGGTGGTGAAAAGATGACACTGTCCATCTCTGTGCTTCTGGCTCAATCTGTGTTTCTGCTGCTGATTTCACAGCGTCTGCCTGAGACCTCGATGGCAGTTCCCTTAATTGTCAAGTATGCCAATACCACACAGATATACACTTTACAAGATTGTGTTTGTGAATATAAATGAATGCATTAGGTATCATGAAGTAATATTGAACAATATTTTACAGCATTTATTAATCTTAGTTGATTTATGTTAATTTATGAATATACTGTACAGTTGTTCATTGTTAGAGGTGCTCTTTGGTTAGGTTTGAGATCATGAAAATTAGAAGAAAAATGGCACTTAAAAAAAACAGTACAGGTACTTTTTTTTTATGTGCTTTTTTAACTTTTGTACTAGAAGTACCTTGGACTTTTCTTCTAATTTCCATAATATTAAAATGTATTAGTATATGTTAAAATTAACATTAACCAAGATTAATAAGTGCTGTTTAATTATTGTTTATTGTTAGTTCATGTTAATGTATGTAGTTACATTATATTCACAAATACAACCTTATTGTGAAGTGTTACCAAAATAATGTATACTAAAACATATAACTATCATATTTATCTCTAATTGTTAGTTACACAACTATACTTAAAGAAACTTCAGGTTCAATACAAGTTAAACTCAATTGTCAAATTCGTGGCATAATGTTGATTAACACAAACATTTATTTAGACTTGTCCCTCCTTTATTTTTAAAGAGCAAATTTTACAGTGAAGGTTACAGTGAAGCGCTTACAGTGGTAGTGAATGGGATCAATTCACAGAATTGAGGACAGAAATGTGAAGCTTAAAATTTTATACATGCACTTCTGAATTTTACAAATGCACTTACATACATTTTTCTGTTTCAACTTAAAGTTGTTTGTAAAGACATTTTGCAGGATTACAGGTTTTTAAGGCATTATGTCATCATGGCAACTAAGTTGTCAATTTTGAAATAACTTAACACAGAAAAGTTTACTAAGCGATTTTATTACACTAAAACCATTTTAACGAGCTCATTGTTTACATCTTGTGGCTGTACTTCTGAAACAGTGAGTATTTTAATGTTTACGGGTTCACCCCATTCAATTCCATTGTAAATGCCTCATTGTATCCTTGATTTTTTCCTCCTCAATTTGGAATGCCCAATTCCCAATGCACTAAGTCCTCGTGATGGCGTAGTGACTTGCCTAAATCCAGGTGGCGAAGGACGAATCTCAGTTGCCTCCGTGTCTGAGACAGTCAATCCGTGCATCTTATCACATGGTTTGTTGAGCGCATTAACGTGGAGACATGGCGCGTGTGGAGGTTTCATGCTATTCTCTGCGGCATCCACGCATAACTCACCACGTGCCCCACCAAGAGTGAGAACCACATTATAGCGACCACGAGCATACCCTCTCAAGCAACCGGCCCAATTTGGTTGCTTAGGAGACCTGGCTGGAATCACTCAGCACGCCATGGATTCGATCTCGCATCTCCAGTTGTGGTTGTCAGAGTGTATCCTTGATTTTTGATTTTATTTGTTTTGTTTGTTTCAATCAACATTATGCCACAAATGCTGTCGATAGAGCTAAACTTGAATAATCCTTTAAGTAGCAGTAAAATTGTAGAAATGGAACTAAGTTTGGTTTTTTTGGATTGTACAGGTATCTGATGTTTATCATGGTACTGGTCACTGTGGTGGTGTTAAATTGTGTCATTGTTCTGAACCTTCACTTCCGGACTCCGAGCACCCACGACATGACAGAATGGACCAAAGAGGTCAGTCCCACTATTAGAAATGTTTGCTATGTGATGACCTTGATTTACTTTTATAGTGTTTCTGTGATAAGCTTGCAACCTAGGCATCCCACTGTTTGATCTGATCAGGCAGTATACTGCAACATAATATTGCACAGTTTGGTTGATCAGATATTGGTTTCTTATACTAACATTTACAGAAGCAACTGGTTCTGTTGATGCACAGGTTTTAATAATTTAAACATCCAATAAATTGTGATTTTTTTTAGGCTCTTGGTTTGATTTGAGGCAATCTACAGTATGTGCATGTGTACTCCTAAAAGTAATTATTAGCAGATGTATGCATTATAAGGTTTGCAGTCTTTCTCTTTCAGACCAAAAATAGGGATGACTTATATTGCACTGCACAGATTTCTGTCCAATCAAATTAATTCCCCTGCAACTGACTAGCAAGTAGTCATGGTTCAAATAGTTCAAGGCTGTGATGTAATTATAGCTTATTATATGAATGAATGAGCCCTTTGAAATGTCCTGCCCAAAGTTTCTGTTCAACACTTAAAATAGGAATACTTAAATAAGACAGATGCGTTTGTCAAGCCATTTTATGAGATCTTTAACAAATACTTATTGTGTCATTCTTAGTTCTTTTTGGAGCGTCTGCCGCGTCTTCTGCACATGTCCCGCCCGGCTGACGACAAGCCCAAACTGGAGGGAGCATTACCGCGGCGTTCCAGCTCCCTGGGTTATATCGCCCAGGCCGAGGAATACTACAGCGTTAAATCCCGCAGTGAGCTGATGTTTGAGAAACAGTCAGAGAGGCATGGACTAAGCACCCGTCCCACCCCCAAAGCCAGTGAGTTCCACATGACCCGCATGACACTGTTAAACTCACATCTTGTTTTATTTAGTGTTATCACAGTTTGATACCATTAAAAAATATATATATTTCCAGCTTACACATCCAGTAATGACTCTGAGGTGAATGAACAGCTGTATAATGAGATGAAGCCAGCTGTGGAGGGAGCCAATTACATCGTTAAGCACATGCATGACAAAAATGACTATAATGAGGTAAGAAGACAGTTAAGTCCAATAACCACTTTGCAGGAGATAGAGTTTTCCACTTTTAAAGATGAGCAACAGCTGCATTCCCCCATGTGAATTTAAAGAAAACTGCACAAAATGCTAATATTATTTAAAGGGGCCATAATCCACTCATGTTTCTGAAGGTTTCTTCCACCAAAAACAATCCATTTAATTTTACATGACCATATTCCACCCTCTCAATATAGACCTTTACAATTAAACAGCCCATGTTTGTAACTCTGTACCTTCACTGACTTGTCTCCTAACCAGGTGCAATGCAAAAATAAGTGTCCAGTGATGTACAGTTTTCTCTCCACACTGTGAATGCAAAACTGCTGCACGATGTGACACAATCTGAGCCAATCAGAAGATATTTAAATGTATAATTCACCCAAAAATAAAAATTCTCTCATCATTTACTCACTTTCATGCCATCCCAGATGTATATTACTTTCCTTCTTCTGCAGAACACAAACTAAGATTTTGTGGAGAATGTCTCAGCTCTGTGGGTCCATACAATGCAAGTGAATGGTGACATCAAAATTTTGAAGCTCCAAAAAGCACATAAAGATAGCATAACATTAATCCATATGACTTCAGTGGTTATATCTATATCTTCAGAAGCGATGTGATAGGTGTGGGTGAGAAACAGATCAATATTTAAGTCCTTTTTTACTATAAATTCTCCTCCCAATGGCGATATGCAAGAGGATTACAAATCGCCAAAAACAAAAAAAGTTAAAGTGGAGTTTGATCATTTAAATTATGAAGGGAATCCTTTTTTTCATGATGTGTCCCCTTTAATGTTTTTGAGAATAATTAGTATTTGTCCTGGGAAAAACTCCAACCATTAATTTCTACTTCAGGAAAAGGACAACTGGAGTGGTATTGCAAGGACTGTGGACCGACTCTGCTTCTATTTGGTGACTCCAGTCATGACATTAGGAACCATCTGCATCTTCTTGATGGGGACCCTAAACCATCCACCAGTGCTGCCCTTCATGGGTGACACCTTCACCTACAAAGTAGAAAACAAACGCTTTTCATGACCACTTTACACCACTATAAAGTAGCTGTGGTAGTTTTTCAATGATAGCTGCAGTACTCAGAGAAAAATAAATGGCATTCTGACTGCAGTATAAAGCATGAAACTAGTTTTTGCATAAATGTATCTCCATTTAGGCTGTATATGCAGGTTTGATTACTAACATTATGTATGTTCTTTAATAAGTGTGCTAAATAAACTTCTCTGAGAAAGGGGTAGAAAATAATATTGCTTGCCTGTTCCTTCCTGGTGTAATTGTTGTTTCACTTGGTAAATAATCTAAAATTCATATATACAGCCATATCTGACGTTTTGTTTGCAATGAATAATCACACAGGGATGTGTTAAAAACAGACAGACTTGACCCCACCCTGAGCATTCTGTACATTCATAGAGTTATAAATGTTACAGCTCACAAACCAGCATAACAAATGTTGTTATGCAATTATTGTATTAATAAATCATAAATACTGTGCTGCAACATTTCACCACTAGGGTGTAGTATTACACCCAAAATCTACTCGTCTATCATCCTTAACCCTGCCTAATTTATACCACTGGCTGAGATATTATACCACACCACAGGGAGAAGAGAGGGAGAGAGGCGACAATTTTAATAAACAGGATATGATGTGCTGCAGCTGGTTCAGTCAACCTTACCATGATAGTTTTATCCAGGAAACAATTTTTTTATGCAGTGTTCTAAATCACATCCCATTTTGAAAGTATATGAAACTTGGTGGGGAAAAATACACACATACAAGTAAAAGTCATATCTTGCAACTTTATTTCTCATATTTGTGATTTATGTAATTCGTTTCTTGTTATTTGAATACAGTGCATCCGGAAAGTATTTACAGCGCTTCACTTTTCCACATTTTGTTATGTTACAGCCTTATTCCAAGTTGGATTAAATTCATTATTTTCCTCAAAATTCTACAAACAATACCCCATAATGACAATGTGGAAGAAGTTTGTTTGAAATCTTCACAAATTTATTAAAATTAAAAAACTAAAAAATCTCATGTATGTAAGTATTCAGAGCCTTTGCTATGACACTCAAAATTGAGCTCAGGTACATCCTGTTTCCACTGATTATCCTTGAGATGTTTCTACAACTTGATTGGTGTCCACCTGTGGTAAATTCAGTTGATTGGACATGATTTGGAAAGGCACACACCTGTCTATATAAGGTCCCACAGTTAACAGTGCATGTCAGAGCACAAACCGAGCCATGAAGACCTCCAAGACAGGATTGTATCGAGGAACAGATCTGGGGAAGGGTACAACAACAGTGTGCAGCATTGAAGGTCCCAATTAGCACAGTGGCCTTCATCATCCATAAATGGAGAAAGTTTGGAACCACCAGGACTCTTCCTAGAGCTGGCCGTCCGGCCAAACTGAGCTATCGGAGGAGAAGGGCCTTGACAGGGAGGTGACCAAGAACCCGATTGTCACTCAGAAAGAGCTCCAGCATTTCTCTGTGGAGAGAGGAGAACTTTCCAGAAGAACAACCATCTCTGCAGCACTCCACCAATCAGGCCTGTATGGTAGAGTGGCCAGACGGAAGCCACTCCTCAGTAAAAGGCACATTACAGCCCGTCCAAAAGGCACCTGAAGGACTCTCAGACCATGAGAAACTAAATTATCTGGTCTGATGAAACAAAGATTGAACTCCTTGCACTGAATGGCAAGTGTCATGTCTGGAGGAAACCAGGCACCGCTCATCACCTGGCCAATACCATCCCTATAGTGAAGCATGGTGGTGGCAGCATCATGCTGTGGGGATGTTTTTCAGCAGTAGGAAGTGGGAGAATGGTCAGGATCAAGGGAAAGATGAATGCAACAGTGTACAGAGACACCCTTGATGAAAACCTGCTCCAGAGCGCACTGGACCTCAGAGTGGGGCGATGGTTCATCTTCCAACAGGACAATGACCCTAAGCACACAGTTACGGGACAACTCTGTGAATGTCCTTGAGTGGCCCAGCCAGAGCCCAGACTTGAACCCGATTGAACATCTCTGGAGAGATCTGAAATTGGCTGTGCACTGATGCTCCCCATCCAACTTGATGGAGCTTGAGAGGTCCTGCAAAGAAGAATGGGAGAAACTGCCCAAAAATAGGAGTGCCAAGCTTGTAGCATCACACACAATATAATCGGTGCCAAAGGTGCTTCAACAAAGTATTGAACAAAGGCTGTGAATACTTATGTACATGTGATATTTTTCGTTTTTTATTTTTAATAAATTTGCAAAGATTTCAAACAAACTTCTTTCACGTTGTCATTATGGGGTATTGTTTGTAGAATTGAGGAAAATAATGAATATAATTCATTTTGGAAAAGGCTGTAACATTTCTGGATGCACTGTATAACGTCTCAGTTGCAACAAGAGAGGATTCCAAGACTAAGCCTCATATAGGTGGAAAGATTGTCCTCTCTGATGTATCTTTGTCCCATTTAAATGAAAAGAGAATTTTCCCACCATTAGAGTCCAAGACCCTTCCCTCCACCTCAACCCTCACTGAAGTAGTAAAGTGAATAATTAATAGTCTAAATGCCTTGGGCTATTATATGAAAATAACTTGGTTTTCTGACGTGTTGGGCAAATGATCTGGAGGTTGGTTGTAACTTTGATCTATTGCCTCTTAAGAACCTTGTTAAAGTGGTCCACACAAATTGGCTCTGAGATTGGATCTGAAATCTAAACTGGAGATTAATTCTGAGTTGTTGACGGTGGAGTGGGGGAGCTGAGGGATGGATCTGTGTTTCTAACACAGGAACCCCACCTCCTCTAGACACTGGTCTTGATAGAATTACTTAGTGGCCAGCAATCGCAGAGCGATTGCTGAGAGAGTCTGAGAGTGTTTGTTTAGCTTGGTGGAAACGGCCATCCATCAGCAGAGCGGTTATGCCATTATAGTGAGAGATGGCTCATACAGTACCAGCAGGGCCAAAAGATTTAACAATGAGACTCATCAAACAGCCAGTGTAACAGTAAAGCAAAGCAATTTATCAATCTGAGGCTGACTAGCACTGATGTAAGACTACTGTATGTGCCATAACTTCTCTTGATTTTAATCAAACATTGTATTTCCACTGTATGGATGCCTTGCAAAATAATACAAATAAACCTAGTACTCCATAATAATTTTCTCTTTTCTAGGGAGTAGATCACTCAAAAACTTTAATTCTTACAAATTCTCTGATCGTCTATTCACCCTCATGCCACCCCAGATTCTTCTGCAGAACACAAACAAAGATTTTTAGAAGAATATTTCAGCTCTGTAGATCCATACAATGCAAGTGAATGGTGGACAGAACTTTAAAACTCCAAAACTCTCATAAAGGCAGCATAAAAGTAATCCATATGACTCCAATGGTTAAAAATGTCTTTAGAGGCGATATGATAGGTGTGGGTGGAAACCGATCAATATTTAAGTACTTTTTTACTGTAAATCTCCACATTCTGAAAGTGAAAGTGGAGATTTATAGTAAATAAGGATTTCAATATTGATCTGTTTCTCACCGAAAGCAATTGCATTGCTTTAGGAGACGTCATATAGCCTATTAAACCACTGGAGCCGTATAGATTTTTATGCTTCCTTTATGTGATTTTTTTGAGCTTGAAAAGTCTGGCCACCATTCACTTTTATTGTATGATCTACAAAGCTAAGATATTCCTTGTTTGTATTCTGCAGAAGAAAGTCATACACATCTGCGATGGCATGAGTGTGAGTAAAAGATGAGATAATTTTAATTTTTGGGTGGACTATCCCTTTATGTTCATCAGACATCAGATACAACTCTGTTTCTGATCCATGCTCAGAAGCATCTTGCTTCGAAAAATTTACTGTTCTGGAATGGCAAAAAGGAGCGTTGAGTGTATTCCCTCAAACCTCTTGGCTCGGCAGAGGAAAACACATGTATGGAAACATGCACCCAGCTCTGTTTATTGTGATAAGGAGCCTTGTGGCAGCTGTCAGACAGCACTGCTAACCCACTTAATTTTCCAAAACAGCATACTCTCCTTTTTTTGCCATTCTAGAAGAGTAGGAGCAGCATGGATGGGGGAATAAATGTAACGTCTCCACAACATCTAGGCCGGCAGGAAATAAAAGAATCCCTAGTGTCTCCCACTCAAAAGCAGCATTGCACTCTTAAGCTAAGCCCCCCTCCATTCATCTGGAGGTGTTTGTTTACCACCCAGTTTTCACAGCAAAAACAGCACAAGGAAACAAAGCCGATAGAATCTTTCTATCTGTCATTCCCCCACCCCATGGAAAATAGTGCTTTCCCCTCTTGTCACATATATATATAAACCAGTGGGGTTGTCTCTGAATTGGTTCACCAAAAAGATTATTTAAGTCTGCATTTTTGCAGATTCGGTGCTTACATCTGTAGATGTTGACAAATCGGTGTATTTGTGTTGTGTGTTTTACAATCAGTGAGTCTTTGAATCATTGATCACTCATGACTGAAACAAAAGTAAATGAGAACAATTTGTTCTCTTACAAGATTCGGTCAAAAACACTGATTTTGTACACTTTAAAGGTGTTGTAAATAATTTTTTTCATGGAAAGGTATACAAAAAAATGTCCTACTCTCACCTGTCTCTGTGACAGCACTAGACTCAGTACACAGCAACAACAACAACAACACCATTTTGTCTGTGAACCTTGATCTCTGATGCTTACTGCCTACCAAACATTTTGCATAATTTTACATCAATGTAATTTCTCATAGTATTGCAGTTGCAGTGAATTTTTGAGGCTTAATTACATTTTTATGCCATGTTGTTCATAATAGTTGTCAGTTGAGGGTGCTATTTTGATGCTGTTGTTTTTGACAACCGTTTCTGCTTGATGTTGGTCTCAACAAAGCTCATTTGGTATCTTTGGAGTGCAGGGTTTTGGAAGAGGGGGCGTAGCTATGCAAAAAATGTTTCTACTCCCTTAGAGTTATTCATGAAATAAGTGTCATGAGATATTTCACCGGTCTCTGTGACAGCTATAGACTCTATAAACATGAAACAAATATGTGTCCACAGAAAATTTCAATTTCATAGTATTGTAGTTGCAGCGAAATATTGAGGCATAATGCACGACCATGTTATGTTGTTCATAATGTCAGTTGAGGGCGCTATTTTGCAGCTGTTGTTTTTATCAACTGTTTCTGCTCTCAATAAAACACATTTTGTTATCTTTGGAGTTCAGGATTTTGGAAATGGGGGCTAATCCAATGGCTCATGCTAGGTCCACACTAATATGTTTTCATTTGAAAATGCATATTTTTCTCTACATTTTGGCCTTTCATCCACACTGAGATGGCATTTATGTCAGCGAAAACTGAGCTTTTTGAAAATGCTTTCCCAAGTTTATAAATTAAATGCAGAATTCACATTGTAGTGTTCATCCGGATGAAAGTAGATGTAGTCTCAGTCTCGTGAACAGTGGCGGATTTAGGCATTGGTGACATGGGCAGTCACCCAGGGCTGCATCTTGCTCCCCTGCAACAACTTTGGGGCATCTCATTTAGAATCTCTACCACACACAACCCCAACTCCCCCCATCTACCCCCAGGCAACAACTTTGGGACCGTTCTCATTTAGAATCGCCACCACACACAATCCCAACTCACTCCACTTACCCCCGGTCAACAACTTCGGGGCCGTTCTCATTTAGAATCACATACCCCCCCACGGATTGGCACATTTTGGTCTCAGAAACAGACTCAACCATCATGCTAAATACGGTGAGCTGAAGTTGATGTATTTTATGTATCAGTATACGTTTAGCCTGCATAAACGTATTTAAAATTTGAAATGGTCTGGGTATTAGCATGCATTTATTTGCTCTTATTAGCATATCCTGAAAAGGTTAAAAACATGGCCAGCAGGTGACAGACTAACCTAGATCTGTAAAGAAATTATAATGTCATGATTTGACAATTATCTCTGAATCAAAGGAGGTTTAGCCACACACAGCTCTCATAAAAGTACACAATTAGGGGACAAATATGAAATCATGGGCTAAAAACAGAGCTCAGAGCAACTGGCAGAAAATTAATCCAACAGCTCCAGTTTTCCCTGCTCTGATTCTACTTTCCCTGTGCGATTAAGAGTGCATGTTTGTGGGGCAGAGCCCACTAAATCGTTCAATCTCTGTGGTGAGGTTCTTGTATGATTCATGGTGACATACTGGGGCCTGATCTGGGCCCAGCTCCAGCCTTCTGGCTCCATCTGCTCGGGTTCTGAAGTTAGGATGAGTTGGAACAGAATCAATAGGCAGTCAGGATGTAGGCCAGAGATGATGGTGAACTTGTGAAACTGTCCATGTTGGATGGGTTTGCCACACCACTCACTTCATATATGTAGAAAACACTTTCTCTTAAAGCTGTTCTGTTCATCGTCTTGTATACTGTTTCAAACCATGCCATATTTTCTCAGGAATGCCATTATTTCACAGAAATATTTACAACCAAGCCCTTAATTTTGTATATTTGTGTTTCAGCGAACCAGCTACAGATGTCTAATGGCAAAATTCCTGAAGCAAAAAGACTTTGACAGTGTTATAGGAAACAAAGGCTGCCAACATTAATAGACTATATTAACATTAAACAAACTTTGTGGTTCTAATTATTATGCCAAAAATGTATAGCCTATTCCTCTGTGTGTGAATAATTCATGTTGTAACTGTTTATTTTACCATTAGGGATGTGATTTTGAGTTGGTTGTTGACACTTTTCAGTGCTGCCTTATAATGCTCATATGTAAAAATAAAATGCCTTTGGCCAAATCTCTCTCTCCTTTTATGAGTCATATGTGTATTTTTGAGCTATGGGGGGAACGGGGCTAGTTGTCAAAATGTTAATTCCAGTCAATATTTCTCAAGATTTATTTGTGAAAGTTAAGCTCTGTATAGGTGCATAATTTAAAGTCTTGGCTACAAAAAATAAATAAGAACAAATTAAAAAAACTATGAGTATTTGCAATGTTATTGTCCAGGAACAAGATTTAATTAATTACATTGACCCAGTAGTGGGGCAAGTTATCACACTGAGTACAGAAAGTTGTTCTAACAGGAACCTGCCATTAAATTAGAAATATGCTTTGAATTTTAGCTGAATGTAATCATTAAAACTCATGAAGTCATAAAGCTCAAAGCAATGCATGAAAAAGAAAACCATGTCCAACCTGACATTAAAATACAATTATCCTGCAAACACAGTTTACACATTAAAATTTACATTCATAATATACACTCACTGAGCACTTTATTAGGAACACCTGTACACCTCCTCATGTGTTTCTCTAATCAGCCAATTGTGTGGCAGCAGTGCAATGCATAAAATCACGCAGATACTGGTCAGGTGCTTCAGTTTATGTTCACATCAAACAAAAGAATGGGGAAAAAATTGGATCATAGTGATTTCGACCATGGCATGATTGTTGGTGCCAGATGGGCTGGTATGAGTATTTCTGTAACTGTCTCTAGAGTCCATAGTGTTCCTAATAAAGTGCTCAGTTAGTATATTTGTCCCTTGACTTAATGGATGCTAGTGTGTTTCTTTGTTATCTCAACAGCTATTATAACAATATGATATTGACATTTTAATTTAGAGAATAGAATTCACAAAAATATTATATGACAGTTTTGAAAGGTTTAAAAACAACATACAGTACTAAGTATGTCTATAACTATACATACATACATATATATATATATATATATATATATATATATATATATATATATATATATATATATATATATATATATATATATAAACAAGCATTTATGTAATTGTGCCTCTGACTCAAAGCAGTAAATGTAATGAGATCTAGTAACTGTGAAAACTTCCCTGGTCTCCCCTACTACTTTCAGAGCTCTGTGTGTAAATTATAGATGCTGTATGTTAAAAAAAAAAAAGTGCAATTGGCCAAATGTCTCACGAATTATAAGTTTTACATGAATCCTTCAGCTTTATTTGTCACTCGTATGGTTTATATCAACAGAGTACAATTTTGGTGTGGACCAGGATATAAATTTTTTCAAGCATGGCTGGGTCCGTGACTATACATTTACTTTATAGCCCATCTGTTAACATCATTACATATTACAGACAAATACTTGCACGCGCTGCTTTTACAGTTTCTGAAGCAATGCGAACTAGCGTGCCCTCATTAAAATGAACACGGGCGAAAGCCTTTTATCCTCGCGGGAAATAAATTGAGCGCGCGGAGTCAAATTCACTTTGCCGCGCCACCCACAGGAGGAGCGCGCGCACAATTGAATCAGTGCTCGCCGCTTTTTTTTTTTGGAAGCGACGTTCACTTTAGTCCCGCGTGGGTACACCGCACATTTAATTTCTCTCTGTCGTACTCCACATACCCGCTAAGTCCACTTCTGAAAGGCACAGACCTCAGAAGAGCAGAATAAGAAGCGAGGGGAGACAGAAAAGACTGCCGCTTGTGCATGAAGACGCGACTATCGGAGATCCGGTGAAGGCTTAGCATGGCACAGTATGACAGAATCTGAACTGAAACGGGGAACGGGTTTAGGATGTCAATAGGTATAACGAATGAGAAACGGTTGAGTTTGCTTAAGTAAAGGATTGGGACGGACATTCCTGGTGTGTGTGTGTGTGTGTGTGTGTGTGTGTGTGTTAGGGAATGTGGTGGTGGATGTCCTTTGGTGTGACGCGTTGCTGGATGGGATGAAATCGCGTGACGGGGTGCCTAATATAGGCGCTTAACGTGAGACCACCGATCTGAGCTCCCCAGGGCTGCGTTAAACCAGATCTACAACCTTTCGCACCTGTGTTGAGGGGGAACTACAGAAAGTTTCAGGATGGCTCTCGTCATGGAACCTGTTAGCAAATGGAGTCCCAGTCAAGTTGTGGACTGGATGAAAGGTACGTGATGCGCTTTTGCTCCTTAACCGCAAAACCCAATCCAATAGCGCAGATGTTGCCAAGAAAGAACAGGCATGGCCACATGTCTTACATTTTAAAACGATCTTTCAGGTGTTTAAAAATTGAGTTGCAACTGCTGAAACAATTTCTCTAAAGTCTTATTGGTTTTATTTCAAGCACAGGAGCGAACAGGCGTCTGCTGTCAATGATGGCGAAATGGGCTAACCGACGATTTTCAGACTTCTTTAATAGCGTGACGTGTAATTAAATGATTTTAAACTCAGAATCGAGATTACATAGCTATACACTTAAAACAAAAGGATTTCCTGGCCATTAATAATCAAATTCTGCAATTGGATACGTTTTAAGGGCAGTATATGGGAATATAACGTAAAGGTAATGCAAACGAGGCATCCTCAAGTAAAGGCGATCAAGACAGGCAGCATCTTTGGTGAAAATGCACCACGCGCGGAGGCGGAGGTGGCAATTACGCACCTTCCCTGCTCTCGTGGGCGAGGGCGGCGTGTCCAGATTCGTCATCACAATAACAAATCTAGCAGTGAGTTATCGAGGTTGTATCACAGGATTCGAGTGTGTCCCTGTAGGATAATGATTCACATATCTGTGATTTAAGGGTTGCTATTAAAACGAAGATTATGAAGGCAGCAGATCATGTCAATATAGGAGATTTTAAAAAAAAAATAATTTAGATGGATGAAAATGACTTGGTTAACCTGGAACCAGGGTCTTAGGGGGGTCATAGGTGTCCTCACCCAATATTCAGATTAGTGGTCGACCCATATGGGTTTATCAATGTTTGATTCTTAAATTCTTAAATTTGGTAAGCCTCAATATGAGGTTACAGCCTTGTCTGGAGCTTTTCTGTAGTTTACATTTACATTTATTAATTTGGTAGACACTTATATCCAAAACGACTTAAGCTATTTATCTTAAGGAGACAGTGCTACCAGAAAACTACTAGAAAGTTTCACTAGCATCAGAATAGTAGTATGCAAGACAGATTAGAGTGCAACCAAAATATATATAATATATATATATATATATTTTATGAGTGAATTGTTAAGTGCTCTTGGAAAATATGTGTTTTTAGCCATTTTTTGAAGACAGAGAGTGGGTCTGCTTGACGGTTGGAGTTGGGAATGTCATTCCATCAACGGTACAGTGCAACTGGAAATTTGGGAATGTGTTCGGGTGCCTCTTTGTGTTCGTACAACAAGGCACTGCTCATTAGCCGACTGCAGGCTTCTGTTGGGAATGTAGCTCTGCAGAAATGATTTTAGGTATGCTGGAGCAGACCCAGTGACTGTTCTGTATGCCAGCATCAGAGCCTTGAATTTGATACGTGCGTCAACCAGCAGCCAGTTAAGAGAGACAAGGAGTGGTGTAACATGCCCTCTCTTTGGTTCATTAAAGACCAGACGTGTTGCTGCATTCTGGATAATTTGCATGGGCCTGTTTGCGCATGCAGGGAAGCCTGCAATGAGAGCATTAAAGTAGTCCAGTCAAATTATAACAAGTGATTGAACAAGAAGTTGTGTGGCATGTTCAGAGTGGAAGGGTCTTATTTTCCTCTTTCCTTTAAATGTTTTTTTTTAAACGTTCTCCCCTTTTTCTCCCCAATTCCCAATGCGCTCTAAGTCCTTGTGGTGGCGTAGTGACTCGCCTCAATCTGGGTGGCAGAGGACAAATCTCAGTTGCCTCTGCGTCTTAGATCGTCAACCTGCACATCTTTTCATGTGGCTTGTTGAACGCGTTACCACAGAGACATGGCACATGTGGAGGCTTCATCCTTTTCCCCGCAGCATCCACGCACAACTCACCACGCGCCCCACCGAGAGCGAACCACATGATAGCAACCACAAGGAGTTTACCCCATGTGACTCTACACTCCCTAGCAACTGGGCCAATTTGGCTGCTTAGGAGACCTGGCTGGAGTCACTCAGCATGCCCTGGATTTGAACTCATGAATACAGGGGTGATAGTCAGTGTCTTTACTCGCTGAGCTAAGCTTTGAGATGTAGCTTTGAGATGTGATCTGTGAAATTGAGTTTGTTATTGTTGGTTAACTCTAGATTTCTGACCGTTTTGGAAAGCGTTACTGTAGCTGAATCCAGCTGCATGGTGATTCCATGGCTGGAACGGCAAGGAACTCAGTCTTTGCTGGGTTAAGTTTGCTGGTGTTCTTTCATCCAGGCCGAGATGTCTGCCAAATAGGCAGAGAATCGAGCAGTCACGGTGGTGTTGTTGGGCTGGAAAGACAAGCAGAGCTGTGTGTCATTGGCGTAGTAGTAGTAAGAGAAACCATGTGCCTGAATGATGGGTCCCAGATATGTTGTCTATATAGAGAAGAGAAGTGGCCCAAGCACTGAGCCCTGAGGTACCCCAGTAAGTAGCTGATGTGACTCGGACACCTCACCTCTCCAGGCTCCAGTGGCCCAAACAGGGCATGAAGTATTTGGGCATTTTATTCCCAGCAAGTTAATTTTGATCCCTTAATAAAAAGGTTTTCAAGCGATGTGGGCTGGTGGGCTTCATTACTTTTATCTATGATTGGGAAGGATATTATCCAAAATTTTACTATCTGCTACAATCTCTCCCTATAGATGTCCCCCTCTCTTATTTCAAGCAATTTGATAGCATAGCGAAGACCTTAATTTGGAATGGTAAGTGTCCAAGATTACATAGGCCGACTGACAAAGATCGGCTAGGTCTACCCAAGATTTTGTTTTATTATGCATTCAGTCTTCGAAATTAGACACATTGGTTGCTTCCACCTGAGAGAGCCCCTCCCTGGTTTTGTATTCATCAGGAAGTTTTTGCCCCTATTTCGCCATTGCAAAGCCTTTCTATCAAACTAATCGGAGAGGTTAAGTTACACCCTGTTATCTCACATTTGCACTCGGTATGGACAAAAGTGTCCAGAGTGTTTAATTCTGAAATGTATTTTAATGTTACCTCAAGCATATGGCTGAGGCCAAAATTATGTATTAATAAGTCTCCTTTCTGCTTGTCACAGTGGATTGTGAGGGGGTTTACTACACTCGGTGACCTTTTTTGGTGGCAGTGGTGGCTCAGCGGTTAAGGCTCTGGGTTACTGATCAGAAGGTCGTGGGTTCAAGCCCCAACACCACCAAGACACCACTGTTGGGCCCTTGAGCAAGGCCCTTGAACCTATCTGCTCCAGGGGCGCCGTATCATGGCTGACCCTGCACTCTGACCCCAGCTTAGCTGGGATATGTGAAAAATAAATAATTTCACCATGTATATGCAGAAATGTATGTATAATGTGTGACAATTGGTCAAATTAATTAATTAATTAATTAATTAATTAATATGAGAGTGGAGTGTTGAGATCGTTTGAAAATTTGGTTCAACATTTTGGGATTCCCAGAACTCAGTTCTATAGGTATTTACAGCTGCACCATCTATCCTGTATTGTTTTTGGGAGTAGCATACACCCCTTAAAGCGGCAGATGCTCTGGAAGAGGTGATTACTGCTTTTGGAAAAGGTCATGAGGCATCAGTGTAGTACTCCCTGTTAATTGAGAGTTTGGAGGATGGAGCTGTAACTTCTATCAAGAGATTATGGGAGAAAGATTTAAACTTGATATTGGAGGAGGAGTGCGGGCTAGGATTCTCAAAAATCTAGAGATGCAAAGGTTGCTTTATGCAATTCAAGATTTGACATAGATTCTATTGGACCCCCTCTAGATTGTATAGGCTTGGTCTTAAAGAAACACACCCACCTGCTGGCGATGCCACTTGGAGGATGGAGACACAACCCATGCTTTTTTGGGGGATGTGATAAGATCCAAGTGTTTTGGTTGAGGTTCAGAATTTTGTTTGTTTAAATTTTACTTAAGAGTTATATACATTTCCGTAAAAGCAGGGACCACTTTTAAAATTCATCAGCCTGTTTTTGGCAATTACTTGCAACATTTTGCTATTTTCTCTGTATCTTAAAAATGTACTAATAACGCTTTTAATTTTGGTGGTTTTGTTCCGATCAGACGAACGGCTTTGATAAAGTCGTTTCGGAACTAATTTTGCAGTGGCAACAGGCCATAAGGCAAACCATAACAAATATAGTATGTTTGCGCTCGGCAAGCCCTCCCTAATTTAACGAGACCAGTGCGGTGAAAATAGACCAATGCTACTAAAAGTGCTAAGCTCACAAAGTAAAAAAAACTATTTTCCACCACTAGGTGGCACCGGACCCACACTTCTCAGGCACCTTCAGGGCATGGTTCTGATGACACATATGCATTTTCATAAAGATACGCCAATGCGTTAATAAAATAAAGCATTTTGTGACTAAATTCAAAATGGCCAACGCCCAAAATGGCCAACATGGGAAAATTGGGTATCGTTTGACTCGGACCAGTTTTATCCTTTTTGGCTAAAGCGTTCAATAGATATAAGCCAAAATAGCTGTTTTTGCCATCTCCTGACCAATAGG
The DNA here is from genome assembly GCF_025860055.1 of Xyrauchen texanus. NCBI lineage: Eukaryota > Metazoa > Chordata > Actinopteri > Cypriniformes > Catostomidae > Xyrauchen > Xyrauchen texanus. Next base: position 11,754,957 of record NC_068316.1, read on the forward strand.
GGGCAGTGTGGTGAAACTCTGCAGGTGACATCAAGGCATGATGACAATGACAAATAACAAGTTTTGTCACAATCTGTCAAAGCGTTGCGGAGATACAGAATGAAGTCAATTTTGGCATGCTCGCCATCATCTTCATGAAGCCATTTCTCAGGAATGATTTCTAACATCGAAATTTTGTGTAGCTCTATCTCATGGAAAATAATTTTGTCTATATGACTTACAGTTACTGTTGGTACCAAATTTGATGTGGTATCAGTTCAGACTGTCCTCTAGCTGTGTGCAAAATTTCATAACTTTCCTGCGAATGGTTCTATGGGCTGCCATAGATTCTCATGGCAAAAAAATAATAAATAAGAGCACTAACGATTAAAATAGGGGCTTAACCCCTAATTATAAATATGATCAAAAAATAGCATGTATCTATAACATGTTAGTTAACATGTTAGCATGTTAAAATCAGTTGAGAACTCAGTGGTTCTCAACTGATTTTACATCGGAAATCATGTTACGACCCACCACAGATGAGAAGCCTTTAGATGATAGCAAGATTATCATTAAATGTGCCTCCTAAATAGGCTATCACTTCGGCGGCCGCCGAAATATCTTCAATTGTCCGTTCCCTGCTGTCCGTGATGCAGTCCGAATAGACCTGCGACTCACCAGTTGAGAAACACTGCTTTAACTCACACTCTCACTTATGTCAGACCCTCTCGCCTCACTTCTCTCTGACATTTCTCTGCTGCATGTGTGGCGAAAGTTGACGAGTCTGACAGGCAGTCGATGAGGAAAGGAGATGCGGACGCGCAGGTGAGATTCTCCGTCTGGTTGCATTTTTTTTTTCAAAACTGTAGATAAGCAAATTTACATGGTATGAAAACCATCAATTTTCATGCCGTGGTATACTGTGAAACCGGTATACCACTGCAACCCTAGTCCTAACCAGTGTTATGGTCACCAGACAGGTGATTTTGAGGAGTTGGAAGTCGGCTGGAGCGCCCCCCCCCATTTCAGGAGTGGTGCTCGGAGATGGGGTGGGTGGTGGCTTTAGAAGAAGGGTCATAATAGAAGGTCAAGTTAGCTAAAATTACACAGATCAATCCTTATGACACTATATTTCTCATGCTTTGCAGTTATGTTAGCTTACCTGTCCAATAAGAAGAATGCCAAAATCCCCAAATCCGAACGAAGGTCCCTCCAGGAATCAAATGCCCTGCTGATGTTCACTCTAGTTCTCGCTCGACCACGCTTAGCCAGATGGGATTCAGTAGATAACGTTTTTTTGTTTAGTTTTTTTGGCTTACTCTGAGTTTGTGTAGGAGTTGGTGTTGTACTGGGAGCTATAAGTTTGCTGGATTCCATCTCTAAGATAACGTTACCTAGTGTTGCAGTTTGTTGTCACTGTTGACTAGTGGAAGAGAAGCACTGAGGCAAGGCTTTTGGGAGCGTGCATAAACGTCACATCCTTATGATTTTACAGGCAAAACCGACCCGCTCCCTTCGCATGAAAATCGGTATACAGGCTTTAATTGGTAACCTAGAAAGTCCGGGAAGGACTAATTTTTTAAGTTGCATTACAGTCCGTTCACACATTGGCAAAAAAAGGTGAATATTACATGAAAATTGTTATTTACATTTTTTGAGTACATGATATTAGTTTTAACTTAATAAACTTAAAAAGATATTTTTGAAATATGTGAATGCACTTTATTCAGTGTAGAGAGATCAAGGAAAGTGTATGTCATTATTGAAAAATGCCTGTTGACATTGTAATTGAAATATTTCAAAATGAATCGATATTTAATCAAATTGTACTTGGAATATAATTGAATTGAGTCAAATTGGGAAATCGGTGCCAATACCACTACAACTATTCATATGATTGGTAATGGCATCCAATATTTTTTAAGGGGAAAAATGCTATTCCAGGGAAAAAAAAATTGCCCCTTCATGCAATGAAAACTCTAATAAGTTTATTCTACTCATCTGACTGAATGAACTTGTTCCCTCAATTGAACTGAGTAATGGCATCTCCAAAACGTATGTAATTAAGTTAAATTACCTTGGTGTTCATATAGAATGCACTTAACTATTTAGGTTAAGTTACCTAGATGCAAGTAGACTTAACTCTTATAAAACTCGATTTGCTCTTTAAATATTGTTGTTTCTACTGTTGTTAATAATTTTAATTGAATTGATTCAATTTTAGATCAAACAATAGCACTGGTCAAATAAAGATCATGACTGATTCTGGATCAGTCATTAAATAAACTTAATTCTCCAAAGAAATGCATATACCTGCACCTTAACTGCACATGCACAATTATTAGTCAACAGGGTCCAACTTGATAATGGGACACCGATCACCCTAATGGTGACATCACAGGAAACTATATTATATGCTACAATAATACTACAAAAGAGCTAAAACCTCTATACATTCTTAATTACAACTATATAAATACCCCCATAACTTCCCTTTGACCAAGGAAACGTAATTAAATAATGCAAACGCAAGCATTATGGGTATTCCCAATACCTTCAATTTTGTACTCAAAAGTTTGAGTTATTAACACATATTAAAATATTAAGTCTATGGATTTCAAAAATAAATAATTTCAATGAACTTATTTATTTTTAGAGTTATGAGCACAAAAAGTAATACTTTTTACAATTTGATATTTCCAGTAATTACATCTTAATTAAAAACATCACTTCAGTCTATTATGACGGACTTCAGAGGATGAAATGATGCCAACTCCAACCTGCATCACCTCGGTCTATTGATGGACTACGATCTTGAAATGAAATGCTTAAACTAACTATTGCCAACAAAAGCCTTCATCAGCCAATTAACAAGGACAATGCATCTATGTGAACTTCTGCAGTTAATCCATGATGGACTTCAAAGACTTTGTTTGAACTGTAAGATTAATGTTACAGTTCAAACACAATCGATGTTTAATCACTGACCCTTAACACTTAGTTTAATCATTTTAAACCATGATTTTACCTATACATAATTAATATTTACATTACATTCATAATGTTAGCCAGAGGGGAACTGGCCCCCACAGTGAGTCTGGTTTCTCTACATCTCTACATTAATCTACATCTTATGGAGTTTTGTGTTCCTTGCCACTGTCGCCTACAGCTTGCTCACTGGGGTTATTAATACAATTATCATTTAATTATTTTTAAACACTATTAAAAATCGTATTTTATCTAAATTACACAATGATGATTAATCGACTTTATAGACATTACAGTTTTATCGTCTGTTAAAGCTGATCTCCTGTAAAGCTGCTTTGAAACGATGTGTGTTGTGAAAGGCGCTATACAAATAAAATTGACTTGACTTGACATCTTTAAGGTTTACAGTGAGGAAAAGTTAATTTCTGACACTGGATATTACCATATGTTACCATTACTCTACCATGGCCACAGTACTTTTTTAAAGGGTTGTATTGTTTATTGACATACTTTTTAGCAATTGCTCTCATAATTAATCTATGCAGGCATATGCTTCCATGGTATGAAAGTCAACAAAATCAATAGTGGCTTGGTGTGGGTACTGATGTAATGATTTAAGTATCAGCCATTGAAAAATCCATCTGAATTTAAATATTATGGGAAACATTTCCCTCTAAATGTCTATGATGGTTGTGGCCCTGAGGAGCCACCATAGTCATTGTCCCAGTTACCACAATTACAAGCACATAACCTGAAAAAGATAGAGCTGCAGTTTTACCTGCCTGTGAAGAGCCGATTAATTTAATAGCACCGCTAATGCAGCTCACACTGAGACAGGATGTAGCTGAATCAGTCCGGTTTAAGCTGAATTGTAGTGAAGGCTCTGGTGTGTCTGTGTTGGAGGGGATACATGAGCTTTGGGTCAAGCTGCATCTGTGACATACAGAAAATCTATTTTTCAGTTTCTGACTCAGAGGGGCAGTGAGTGTTTTGATCTATGCCTGTACATGCTGCGTACATATAGCCAGGCCTACACTTTACAATCAGTACACCCCCTCAATGGCCCTCTTTTAATGCCATTATGGTGTTTCCAATTAATTACCTAGCGCATGCTCACACACACACACACACACACACACACACACACACACACACACACACACACTGGAACCAATTATCTAATGTTAACATTATTACCAGTGGCTCTGACAACGTAACTATTTTCAGCATCTGGGTAGAGTTACACCAGCTGTGCGTAAGGTCTCACGTAAGTTGGGATGTAAAGTTCACACTAAGGGCTTAGTAACTACTAGTTATTTTGTAACTAAGTCAGTGCTTAATTTGGTTGCACCACCTGTTCTTAAGGCAAGACATAACTAGTAGGTCATAAGCTCTCCATAAAGTAATGTGTAGTTATGTGCATAATACGACATTTACCTGTATTATCAAATAAACAGCCTTCATATCTGTTCACAGAAGTGTTAAAAAGATGTGAATTTCAGTTTGATCTTTCTACTGTTGATGTTCAAACCTTGTTTGCTCACGTAACTGTCAGCTGTAATAAATTATATCCCCATTAAAATACGATATGTAATAAAAGTAGATTTGATTAATAGTATATCTGCCCTGTGTAAATAACAATATATAGGAAGTGCTTCTAAAATAAATAAGAGGTGATAAACAACAGGCTGGAAAAATATAAATTGATTAATTATACATTTACATTTATGCATTTGGCAGATGCTTTTATCCAAAGCGACTTACAGTGCACTTATTACAGGGACAATCCCCCCGGAGCAAGGACACAACAGTGGCATCTTGGTGGTGCTGGGGCTTGAACCCCCAACCTTCTGGTCAGTAACCCTGAGCCTCAACCACTGAGCCACCACTGCCCCATTATTTATTTTAATAACCTATATATTTTTTTAATGTGTTGAAACTTGATACCGGATGAAGAACCATGAAATCTGTACCGTTAGAATGGTTTCATGCTGAAGAGATGCTTAAAAGTAATTTTATTTTCTCTCTCATAAATGTGAACGAGTGTAAATGTCAACATCATACTGTATGTCGAAATTATTGATGCTTGTCAAGCAAAACATGAGCTTTTTGATGTCATAAAATAGCAGTCTACTTTTTTATTCTGTTACTCCTGGTCGGAGGCTTCCGTAAATATTTAGTTCATACGTAGGGTTACATTCTAACTAAGTTTAATGGTGCAACACGCAAATATTTAGTAGTACATAATCTTATTCTGCTGTTGAAATTAATCAAGAGCATGTAATTTTATAATTCGCTAGCGATCTAGTAACAGCTGCGCCCTGTTTGATTGACAGGCGGCGTATGTGTGTGTGCTGAACATGCACGTATGTTCCGAAAATGCTCACGCTAATGCGCACCTGAACGGACAAATACATTTCAAAATTCCAACAAAATGCCTGTCTTGGTGAGGTATTCATGTTAACACAGACAGTGGAGAAAAAAGCAGATTTGTATTAAAATGTCAGACTTGTAAGTATAAATGTAAATAATATAGACCTGCTGCTGTCTAGTGTGTCAATATAATAATAAAACCACCATAACAAGAAAATGAGAAAACAACTCACTGCTCTTGACTGGGTAACTTTAGTAGCTTTAAAATGGATAAATGTATTATAATCATAGTAGTAGTAGTTTTATGTTGCATTTCATTCTGAATGTATCCTTGAATACGTGATACTGCTGTTAAATGTTTAAAGCTGTAAAAGCTCTTAATTTTCTTAATTAGCATTTTTGTTCAATTATTTTGAATCTATTTCTATTCATTGCTGTTTTTTATTTTTATTTTATTATTGAATGTTTACTAGTCTTAAATAATTACATAAGAACTTGAAGCCATTTTTCCATAATTAACATATTATTTAGTGTTATTATTTGCTGTGGTTTTGAAGCTGTAATTTCACTACAGTCAAATTTCACTACTAATTTTTGGTATTGAAATAATGTATAGACTTTATTGTACTTGGTAAATCTTGCTGCAATAACATGATGAAAAAGTAGATCTCATTCCATAGAACTATGAGTATCCCTACTGTTAATGGTGGTGATGGAGGCTTTCCTTTATTTGAATACCATACGTAACATAATATAATTATCATATAACAATAGCCTCCTGCCCTACCCATTGCAGTTTACATTTCTGTCACAGAGAATTTAGTTGATTGCATAGGTACACTATTAGGTTGGGCATTGGCCATAATTTTAGAAAAATATACAACATAAACTTTGACATGTTACTTGAGCATGTAACTTAAATTTTTTTCTCCAGACAAGTAACTTTTTTTACTCTGACTAATTTGTGAAGTGAATGACAAATTTACTTGTCCGCAGGACAAGCACATGACAATGCTTATTTTCGAGCCCTGGCTCAAATGTATGCTCTAGTCTATTTTGTGTTTTCACCATTTGAGTTAAACTCCATCTCGTTTATGCTTTGTGGGTGTGACTTTTTTGCTTTGTCATCACTATTCATATCTACAACCAATGATAAAATTACTGCTAGGGCACAAAATTGTTTACAAGAGCACAAAATTCTTCATAGATCAAGCCTCTTAATTTTGCTCTAAAAGTGCACCAGATTGATGAATTTAACTTTTAAAATGTACATAATTTTCTTACAGGGGACCACACCCCCGAACCCCCTTAGAGGGTCTGTGGTCAACCCAGCACAGTCTCACAAAATCCAGTGGGAAACACTGCATTATTAAAGTCTTGATAATGCTGGAATTGTATATTGGTGGTCTGAAGGCTGCCTGTTTTTTCCCCCCAACATCAAGAATTTAAGTTTGAATTGACATTAATACATGCTGATGAAAAGTGTTGATATTAAGGTATAAGAGTGTGCCGTTGTATTCTGATTAGCCTCAGAAATGTGGAAGCTGTCTGGGGTCAACTAGTTCAGACTGTGATTAATATGTGTCTAATGAGAGGTGTGAGGCTGGAAGAACAGAGAGAAAGAAGGATGAAGATAAAGATGCGAGCAAGGGAGGGAGACGCAGCGCTCAGACTGATAATTGTTAAATGGAGGGTTCCTAAAACTTGCATTTTTAATTCTCTTTAATTAATACATTACTTTTCTCTGTGCATTTGTTGTAGAGTTTTTGAGCTATGCTCTGCTGCAGAAGGACTATTTAATATATAGCAATTCAGAAAGATAGTAAAAGTAGTAGTGGTACATTGGCCTGCACCCTTGGGACCTACAAGATTTAACAGAACGATTTGTTCTGTTCTGAAAAAGCATGGCCCCAGTGCCTCTGTTAAAGAAATTGTTCACCCAAAATGAAAAAAAACTGATATTTATTAACCCTCTTGTCATTCCACAACAATATGACTTTCTTTCCTCCTTGGAAAATAAAAGGAACATTTTGTAGAATGTACTGACCAGTGACCACTCTAGTCTTTTCCATATAATGCAAGTAAAAGTAGATTTGGACTGTTGAGCTCCAAAACTGAAAAAAATACAAAAATGACTCACGTGCTATATTCCAAGGCTTCTGATGTAATAGCTTCTTGTGACGGACTGAAAATGAAGTTGATTTTCGCTGAAAATCTTGCCCTCTGCTACAACTCTCAAATAACGATATCGATATTAATCGGAAAAAAAACTGTAAATACATTTTCGATATCGATGATAAACTTTTGAGTAATTTAACATTTTTGCCCTATGTTATACACCTAGAAAATATAATCAATTACTTGTCGTTAAAACGCAAGCAGTTCAGCAAAGTTACACACACAAATAGCTAATTGAATCACAGTCATGAAATCAGCTGATTAGGAAGTATAATGCCTGTTAGCAGGCAGCCATGCTGTCATGAAAACTGGTAATGAGGCTAGATGAGGCTCTGTAGCCGCTAGCTAGCAGCTAGTAATCCGGCTAATGTGATTTCTTTGTGTACCGAACAAGACAGCACTGACAATGCAATACAGCAATCGACTGAACACAACAACAACTCTGACATCCACACCAATGCTGTTTATTTACAGTATGTACTATGCAGTTAAAAGTTTTTTCATGATTCATATTGCTGTCACAGGCAAGAAATTATTTCTTCTTCTTGTGATGTTTATTGGCAGTTGGCAGTCCAGCTCCCATTACTGCCACCTACTGAGGTGTCATCGAAAAGAGGTCACACACACCTTATTTAGGAATAAATCGTAAACTAAATATACTTTAAAGGTAGCTTACCATCTGGAGTTTACTTGTAAAAAACAGGTTATGATAGATGACACATTGTAGATCAGAGTTTCCGCTAGAAAAAAATGGTGCCGGTCACAGAGGTTTCGTTTTACGGACATTTTGATGATATGTCGGTCATATATCGCCTCTTAATTAGTCAAGTTGAGGAAAACTGGAGGCAGTCTATGTAACTTAAAAAATGATATAATCAGTCCGTATAGAATGCAACATATTATTATTAGCTTAACTTTCAAATAGACGAAAAAAAAAAACATGAACGTCCGATTGGCGTCAATCAACGCCAATTGTATTTTACTGTGGTTTCACACACATTCACTTTTTGAAACATTGAGGCACGGATGTACCTAATACAAATAAATAAACCATCTCCAGTTAACTAGCAGATCATTCATTTAGTCCGTTATTAAATAAGAGATCTAGCGCTAAAATCTGTTGTTTTTAAATCAAGCTGAGCGCTCGTGTCCGCTGCTATCAGTTGCATGGACGACGCGCTGCGCGAGTTGCGCAATCTTCACTAGGACGCGCGTTTCAATCTATCGCCGTTGCGGAGACTCTCTATTAATTCCGGTGAAATCACAAAATAAAATGCACACAAACGTGTCCCTGCTTGATATAGACTGTAACCATGCACGGATGAACATAGGCTATTCAGTTTTGATGATAGAGAAAAAAACTGCACGAATGCGCGGATTAGAAGCACTGATCTATCTATAATGAGATGTTCCTGATTCACCATCGTCTGGCCTCTGAAAAAGCTTTTAAAGCTAGTCTGCCTGGGCCTGGCCATATTTGAAAAGTCTCACTCAATCGTTCGTTGTTTAGGTCTATATTGCAGCCGTTTTAGGCGTGCGCTTTATTTGAAATGCAGCATGCGATGTTGTTTCATAACTTTCAAACGATAGAGCCTGTTCCTTTATAACATAGCAAGAGATCGGTGTATTTTTGCTTTATACATTTTAGGCTTATTCTCAAATTCAGATTGTGTTAGGGGGACGGGATTATTAGGCAATTTTAATCGGACAATTTGACCGGAGAGATTTAATTTTGTCGGACATTTAATTTTTTTACCGGCCAATGTCCGGTAATTACCGGACAACGGAAACCCTGGTCACACACACCTTATTTAGGAATAAATCGTAAACTAAATATACTTTAAAGGTAGCTTACCATCTGGAGTTTACTTGTAAAAAACAGGTTATGTTTATTAATAGGTATTAATGGCATGAAATGTACATCATGATAAATATAGATATTGAACAATATGAAAATATTTTTTGGACATATCCCCTAGCCCTACTCTCAAATCAAATATAGAGCCATTAAATCACATCAGGTTTGATGTGATCATTGATGTCAAACCTCATGTGACACATATGAAGGTGGCATATTTTAATGAAAGTGGACTGCGGAGGGCAAGTTTTTCAGTGCATAATGTCAGTGAATACATTTGAACTAATTTAAGTAAACTTTTTTGTAATTTTGGAGCTCAACAATTTAAGAATTGTTTTAATATATGTAAAAAAAAAAAAGAAGGGGAGCCAGTACATTCCTCTTATGTTCCAGGGAAGAAAGAATATCATACATGTTTGCAATGACACAAAGATATAAGAGTAAATTTTCATTTTGGGTGAACCATTCCTTAAAAGAAATCTAGCTACTATCAGCAGATGTTGCAAACTAACACACACACACACACACACACACACACACACACACACACACACACACATGTTGTGTTTCCATGTTTTATGGGGACTTTCCATAGACATAATGGTTTTTATACTGTACAAACTTTATATTCTATCCCCTAAACCTAACCCTACCCCTAAACCTAACCCTCACAGAAAACTTTCTGCATTTTTACATTTTCAATAAACATAATTTAGTATGATTTATAAGCTGTTTTCCTCATGGGGACCGACAAAATGTCCCCACAAGGTCAAAAATTTCGGGTTTTACTATCCTTATGGGGACATTTGGTCCCCACAAAGTGATAAATACACGCTCACACACACACACACACACACACACACACACACACACACACACACACACACACACACACACACACACACACACACACACACAGTTCCAAAGTCATTTATAACAACGTCTGTTTGTTTTTAGTTACTCAGACCATTAGCAAGACATTTTAGGAGGCTATATGAATACACGCACATACATATACATTGATCTTATACAATTCAGAATGCAACAGCTGGAAACATGGCTGCAGGCTTTCTGTGGGTGTGTGTATGATTGCTCCTTCCTCTTGATTAGCTTTGGGACTGCAGGGCTTTAGATCTAATCAGCTTCTGTCACATCACTGCAGCCTTGCAAACTCTCTCCATCACGGTCTCTCTTACTTTCTGTTTCTCGCTCCTTCCAATAAGTGCTGTGCATAATCTTCTTTGCCACCTGCCAGTGTATATCTGCAATGCTGCCCAACACATTGCACAGAATGAAGAAGTAAACATCTCAGCCTCTGATTGGAAGCCTAACTCTGATGCCAGTGCCTCCATCTCTGTAAAGATTAGGGTGGTGCTCTATGGCTGAAATAGAAACAGCGTCTCTGTATTCACAGTTAGACTTTGGTCTTGGTCCTGCTGTGCTTTTGTGGCTTGCCTCAGATAGAGACATTGCCTCAGAGGGAGTGTTCAATATAACGGTCCAGGCTGCCACTGAGCTGGGTGCTGGGGAGTAGATCCTATAAATGTGCTGACTGACCATTCAAGTCCTGAAACTGTAACTGAGATATTTTGGTATCAAGATCAGTTTGGTTGAGAATTATTTATCACATGGATACCTGTGAAGAATTGCTGTAGGTAACTGAGCAATGAAAAGAAGAAAATATACAGGATGTGTTAACAAACCCTCCAAGTTGTTCCTCAGAAGCTCTGTAATAGCTCTTTTTTAATAGGAATTCTCATTTTTGCTCATTTAAAATAGCTTTAGTCTCCGATAGGGCTGGGTAAAATTATTGATTTTCCAATTATTTACAATCATTATTTGAATGATCCCAATATCTGTTCTAAAAACCACAAGATCAGTTTTTCTTTACTTTGAAATGTACATAATTTTTGGTCTATCTGGTCTAATGGAATTACGTGTCTATGCCTACATCATTTATGTTGCTCATTGTACATATCATGGCTGTTTCCTGGTGAAATAAACAGTAGAGGTGATAAAACAACATTGACTTTTATTCCCTTTCACACAAATAAATCATGAGTAATAAGGGCTGATTATCATGCTCATTTAATGTTCATAAAAACATACCTTTTGCCCTGTTTCTCACACAATGCTATCTTATGAGGAGTGTGATTTATTCCATTGGGAACACAGGGGCTATTTATTCCATTGGGAACACAGGGGCTATCATACAACAGCTCCTTCAAATCGACCGATACAACTAAATACAACTTCCGCACAGCACTCGCTCTGACCATTGCACTGCACACTGCAGTTATATACATCCTCTGTCCTAGATACAGATACAAGCCAAATTCAGCTCCGCAAGAGGTGGATCACACACCGCGTGCCAACACATTCATAATTATTTCGCAAACTCATCTTGCCTCTCAGCCGGTGCCGGTCCTACACTATTTGGCACCCTAGGCGAGACACTCCAGTCTAATTTTTATAATATATCATGGTATTTATATTGTAAGCTACTCCAAGGAACATGTCCAGTAAACATGGTATTGGCTTGGTACGTTTTGGTACTTTTATGTGCTTTCATGTTTTATATTTTGATACACTTTTATTTTGAAAATGTCTTTACCGAAAATGTCTTTACCTGCAGTAGACAATCGACTGCACTCACACTTGAAGTCTGAATGCAGCTGCAGGTTTTGTTTCAATTAATTCCAAGTAAATATCCACTTCATTTAGTATTGTATTTGTCTTCTGTCTTTTAAAGCATCCCGTTACTGTTTTAGTCTATGACAAAGCACTTCAAACGATTCATTGAGAAGAACCGACTCAAAAGAGTGATTATTTCGTGCATCGCTCGGATTCACAAGCCCCACGCTCGTGAGCCTATGGCTGTGTTCACAATGGCATACTATCCATTCTCGTTTCACTGTTTTTTGCCAAACACAGATATAACAGAAACAGTAAGTGTAGTATGGTAGTAAGTTATTTAGTACACGGTAACACTATATATTCCATGGAGGGTGCCTCTACATGTTATCGGAACGCACAGGGTGTATATTGTTTGACGCAGATTGCATACATGCTAAAATTGGCTCGGTAGATCTGCGCCCACCCAAGCAATGCCGCCCTAGGTGCAGTCACAATAACATGAAGCAATTGCTGCTACAAACTTCCACTCATCTATACACTGTAACATCACTTTCCCTCCTCCCATTAAGACAAATACTTCATGCTGGTAAAATCAATCTATTATTTTATTTTACAGACAGTTTTCTCTACTTTTGACCATACAACTTAATTGCTGCATAATTTTAAAGCTTTCAACAATCTGTCATAATTTTACACTCCACCCAAGTTTAAAGTAACAGGTATAAAACAAGTTAATAAACATCAGACTATGGTATTCATCTGGGCACTCAGTTTCAGGTGCCTTCTAAACCAGCTTTAACGTCGTTCGTATGCACACGCAAGCATGTTTTCTGACATTGTCTCACACATGTTCCCGACATTTAATCTAGCAAACTATTACATTCAGGTGTCCGCAGATGCTACATTTACCACGCTACAATCTGTTTATATTGGCACAACACATTCCTAAGCAGCACAAATGTGCTGTCCAGGTGCTGCAACTGAGGTGTCTTTCAGGCCATGTGACTAAACCTCCCACTACACAGCAAACAGTGCAGTGCACTGTCCAAGCACTGCAACTGTGACGTCTTTAAGGCCTTACGACAAACTCCCACTACTTGGCAAAGAGCGCAAACGTGCCGTCCAATTGTCACAACTGTTCACATGACACATCCGCAGCTCATCATTTAGATCATGTATCTTAGCCTCCATGGCTCCGTAACCCATATTATATCACGCATACCAAATTAACCATCACACACCTAGCAACTGACAACTATCAGGCTGTTTCAGGTCTTCCCTAAACAGTTCACCATAAGCCTGCATCTCCGCATCAATCAATTACATTCGAACCTTGCCTACCATATGCCCTTACGTTGAATGACGTGCTCAACCCATTCGTTTCACAGAGTGAGTTCTTGCTTATTTGGACTGTAAACTTATCACATGAAAACATGGGCACTTCCTGTTAAACGCAGCTTGAGTCCGCACTCGAATGCTGTGCAGGCCCATTCGCAGCTTTGAGCAAGCTCAGCCAAATTCAGCATAAGCATCCTCAAATGAGTCGTATGCTCTCCCATTGAATGCTGTGCTGTGAACCCCAGTTCCTCCCTGTTCAGAACTGAAATTTCTAGAAATCACCCTCTCAGACTCCTTCATGCCCCCGAACCCTAACATATAAATCAGACAGGTTGTAAATGTCTCAAAGTATTCCACCTAAATTACAATCTATCATTTCCTGATTTTTCTCTCCTCTCCGTATCCTCCTTCACCTCACAACTCAATAAAAATAAAAACCTCCACACTGATACTATTAAATGGTACAACACCTTAAAAAAAAATCTCACCTCAATAACAGATCTCTCAACAATCCCATCTCCCTACATGCAGCAAGCCCACCATCCATCCTCTGATATTTCCATCGTTCACACGGCCGTTTCCATCGTTCTATCCATTCAGATAATTTCCATCCCTCTCCCCCACTCTATCCATGGGCTACGGTAGCGGATTCCCACGTGAGGCTGCCTCCACGGGCGAACTCTGCCCCAAACCCATTCCCTCCCCAACTTTACCCCTCTTCTTCTGACATCTTAATCTCCCCCACTCCAGAGCTGTTCCTTGCGTGAGGCTGCCTCAGCAATTGAATCCGGTTCCGAATCCTTTCTCAGCCAATCCAGACTTTCCAGCTCACCTTCCCAACTTCACTCTACAGCTATCTCTCGCCATTCCCTCAAACGTCTCAGAACCTCCACCTGTCTCCAACCACCTCCATTCAGAGTTATGGCACCTGAAGGGACCCCAACACCAACCCCAGTCCCTCCCTGTTCAGAATCAAAATTTCTATAAACCACCCTCTCAGACTCCTCCACCAAGTTTCCTTGGACTCCATCCTTCATGCTGTTTCCCCTCGAATTCTTCAAACCAACTGGATGGCGTGGAAATGCTTTAAAAAATGTTCACCATATATACAACCTACTCCCAGATTTTTCCCATCACTCACAGGATATAAATCACATCTACTTAAAAATCCAAGGCTCAAAGACTCACTCAAAGACTTGCTGTCCTTCATATACAGGTGAAACTCGAAAAATTTGAATATCGTGCAAAAGTTCATTAATTTCAGTAATTCAACTTAAAAGATGAAACTAATATATTATATAGACTCATTACAAGCAAAGTAAGATATTTCAAGCCTTTGTTTGATATAATTTTGATGATTATGGCTTACAGCTTATGAAAACCCCAAATTCAGAATCTCAGAAAATTAGAATATTGTGAAAAGGTTCAGTATTGTAGGCTCAAAGTGTCACACTCTAATCAGCTAAACACCTGCAAAGGGTTCCTGAGCCTTTAAATGGTCTCTCAGTCTGGTTCAGTTGAATTCACAATCATGGGGAAGACTGCTGACCTGACAGTTGTGCAGAAAACCATCATTGGCACCCTCCACAAGGAGGGAAAGCCTCAAAAGGTAATTGCAAAAGAAGTTGGATGTTCTCAAAGTGCTGTATCAAAGCACATTAATAGAAAGTTAAGTGGAAGGGAAAAGTGTGGAAGAAAAAGGTGCACAAGCAGCAAGGATGACCGTAGCCTGGAGAGGATTGTCAGGAAAAGGCCATTCAAATGTGTGGGGGAGCTTCACAAGGAGTGGACTGAGGCTGGAGTTACTGCACCAAGAGCCACCACACACAGACGGGTCCTGGACATGGGCTTCAAATGTCAAACGTCTTACCTGGGCTAAAGAAAAAAAGAACTGGTCTGTTGCTCAGTGGTCCAAAGTCCTCTTTTCTGATGAGAGCAAATTTTGCATCTCATTTGGAAACTAAGGTCCCAGAGTCTGGAGGAAGAATGGAGAGGCACACAATCCAAGATGCTTGAAGTCCAGTGTGAAGTTTCCACAGTCTGTGTTGGTTTGGGGAGCCATGTCATCGGCTGGTGTTGGTCCACTGTGCTTTATTAAGTCCAGAGTCAACGCAGCCGTCTACCAGGACATTTTAGAGCACTTCATGCTTCCTTCAGCAGACAAGCTTTATGGAGATGCTGACTTCATTTTCCAGCAGGACTTGGCACCTGCCCACACTGCCAAAAGTACCAAAACCTGGTTCAATGACCATGGTATTACTGTGCTTGATTGGCCAGCAAACTCGCCTGACCTGAACCCCATAGAGAATCTATGGGGCATTGCCAAGAGAAAGATGAGAGACATGAGACCAAACAATGCAGAAGAGCTGAAGGCCGCTATTGAAGCATCTTGGTCTTCCATAACACCTCAGCAGTGCCACAGGCTGATAGCATCCATGCCACGCCGCATTGAGGCAGTAATTAATGCAAAAGGGGCCCAAAACAAGTACTGAGTACATATGCATGATTATACTTTTCAGAGGGCCCACATTTCTGTATTTAAAATCCCTTTTTTTATTGATTTCATGTAATATTCTAATTTTCTGAGATTCTGAATTTGGGGTTTTCATAAGCTGTAAGCCATAATCATCAAAATTATATCAAATAAAGGCTTGAAATATCTTACTTTGCTTGTAATGAGTCTATATAATATATTAGTTTCACCTTTTAAGTTGAATTACTGAAATGAATGAACTTTTGCATGATATTCTAATTTTTCGAGTTTCACCTGTAAGCTTCTTTTGAGGGGTATTCGAGGCTCGAGTCCTTCACCCAAGACAGCGAGCTACACGTTAACACTATCCTTAATACAGGATTACATTAACTGTGAACTACTGAAATGTAGAATTATTAACAAGGTTCGAGAGGAGCAATTTCATTTAATCTGACCAATCACACAGCCAGAGTAAGAGTATATAAATAGCTGCTTACCTCTTTGTAGCATTGAGTTTCCAGCATCCCACCACCTCCCCATCGACTCCTATGTGTTCCATCAATACTAATCCTGTCTAATAAGGTGCTTGCATATGCAAAACTTGCCAACAAGTTGCCAGCGTATTGCTATGTGGATGCTAAAGTGTTGTGGGGTGTTGCGTACTGTATCAAGTCAAAAAACAAAAAAAAAAAACTCTAAAATGAAATGTTTGACTTTGTAAGGAAAACTCAGAATTTTGATTGCAAACTTTGGTATTTTGACAGATAGAAGCACAGTTTGTGACATAATTGAGATCTCCTCTGAGAGAAGAGACATATGTGCGCTAGTTTAGCTGAGAAGCTGGAAACTTATGCAAAAGTATCTATCTGCTCTCCAGTCTACGACAGCTATCTCATTTGGAAGTTTCTTTCCTATGGGCTTCTGCATGCACAAAGATAAAAAAAATTATATAATTTAAAAGCTTAAAGAATTTCAACCCATTCACTATGAACAAAACAGGCAGCAGAAGAATCACAGCTTCAGCTGAAATATCTTGACAGAAAGATGAAAGGCTGTGTTACATCAGCACTTTCTCTCCACTCTGCACTATCATAATTGATTGTCATGCAGGAAGGTGCATTAGCTGCCTTTTGAGGCGTTTGCCTGAAATTAGATGCTGCCTGTTAGTGCAGTTCAGCACAGAATGATTAGGTTTGCTTCTTTCTCCAACGGTTTTCTGGTGATTATGGGGCTAATGATGGTTTATTGGAGAGGAGCATGCGTAACTGTAGCTTATGGAGGTTGCCAGAGCATATGCACATAAACACACATACCAGGCTCTCTTGTTTCCAAGCCAAGTCATTTTGGGGATTCCAGGACTGTCCAGGGTGTGCCCAAAGGAAATACATGAATATTGTATTTCATATGACATGTGGCAGAGCTTGTGAGGATTGAATGCGTGTATGTGACAGAAATATTGAGATGGTAAAAAAAGAGAAATAAAGAAAGAAAGAACGAGAGTAAGGTTAAGAGACCTTTGAATAATAATACATACACATGCAGAGCTTTAGCACTGTGTCCTGGTCTACTGCTTTGAGGGGCGGGTGTGTGGGTGTGTGGCTTGGCTCGGGGCGACTCTTCCCTCCTGTGAAAAAGTGTAAAAGTATGTTTGTGTGCTGTCAGTGGGTGTAAAGGGTGTGAGTCATCTCTGAATCACTTTATAGAACTGAAGAACTGCAGTATAGAGAGAAATATTCAGCAAACATTTCAGAAAGGTACCAATACAGTATGTACACAGTATGAGACTAACAACACTGCAGTGTTTCCTCCAAATTCACAGACTGCAGGGTTCATATCGGTTGTGGACAATGATTTAGATATTGTCAGTACTTTAAAAGGAATGAAACCACAACAACAAACACGAATGAGTCAGACAGGCCAGGGGTTGTAGTTTTACAGATAGGAGGACAAGAGTGACGCTCACAATCTTTTTGAACAATTGTGCCATATCAGCAGGGAAGGGATCATCTGTTAGGAGACTTTAGAAAACCTGCTCTCAAACTCACCACTGTGTGTAGATAAATTTACCGCTGATTTACAGGGTACTCTTTTTCTGTAAACTCTGCATATTTTAGCTTACTCAACTTCAAGGAATTTTGTTGTACCAACTTAATAATTTAAGTTTGATTGAAAGTACCATGAACCAAACACAATAAGATCAGCAAACAAACAAAAAAATAATAAACAATAAACTTGTAAGTACAGCTGCCCATAATTTTCAGTATTCTTGTAAATAATATAAAATATATATTTATTAAGCAGAGCTAAGTTTCTACATAAGATCATGTGTCAGCCCCACCAAGATACCAAACAGTTGGTCAAACTTAAAAGGTGGTTTTGGTAATAAGTACTTCAAACTTTTAGAAGTTAATTCAATTTACATCAATAACTAAAGAATCTTCATCAAATCAGACACTAATCACCCTGATGGTGACTTTAAACACAGCAAAACATTATTAAAAGCACACATAGAGCTAAAGCATCTATTAATTCAAAATGGATTATTTAGAAATTATTTACATGCCCTCATAAGTTGACTTGCTTTCACCAAACACACTTAAAAAAAATTAAAGTGCAAAGGATTGTGGGTATTGCCTTCAACCACAGTGCTTATCCAGTGGGAATGCTCAGTAGATGCAACAATATGAAGTTCATAGTGCTTAGCCTTACAAAGTTTCCACAGATAACAACACTGCATTTTCAAGACCTTTCCATGATTTTAACATGTTTATGTCTACTATATAATATCCTAAAAGACATGAATAGAAATCGTTTTTCAATTCCCTGATATTAACTGATTGTCCATGTCTGTGGTAGGGCCTGGCTTTATAGACTTACAACTGTAAAATGTAAGTTTCCATTTCACAGAGGTTCAGAATATTTTGAGAAAATCCACTAAATAGACAATTCTATGCAGTTATTTTGCAATAATAAATAAAACATCATTGTCAACTAGGAAGGTTAAATCAATATAAAAATGTTGATTATTCTGACACAAATAGCCTCCTTAGGACTCTAATGTAACAGGCAGTGCAGTGATTTAAAAAAATCAATTGGAGGGTTTTACAAAATGATTGACCGGCTGGATTTGGCCTGCGGGCTGTTAAAGAACTTGGTCTACAGTGAGAAGCCATAACAATTCGATTTCACTTGATATCTTCCAATGAGAGGAGAATAACCTTCCCATGCTTTAAGATCTACACTTTTTTTTTTCTTTCTCCCCTTTGCTCCCCAATTTGGAATGTCCAATTCCCAATGCACGGTAAGTCCTCATGGTGGCGTAGTGACTCGCCTTAATCTGGGTGGTGGAGGATGAATCTCAGTTGCCTCTGCGTCTAAGACTGTCAATCCATGCATTTTATCACATGGATTGTTGAGTGCGTTACACGGAGATGTAGCGTGTATGGAGGCCCACGCTCTTCTCCATGGTATCCCACCATGCGCCCAACCGGGAGCGAGAACCACATTATAGTGACCACGAGGACGTTAACCCAACGTGACTCTACCCACCCTAGCAACCGGGCCAATTGGTTGCTTTGGAAGACTGACTAGAGTCACTCAGCATGCCCTGGATTTGAACTTGTGACTCCAGGTGTGCTAGTCAGCGTATTTACTTGCTGAGCTACCCAGGCCCCAAGACCTACACTCTTAAAAATGTAAAAAAATTAAATATTTACAGCTTCCATGATAAATTCCATGATTTTTAAGAAAACAATTTATGTGCTGGTGTTTTATAAGAACCCAGGAGGATTAAATGATAATACCTAGACCCAATATACAGAATATATAATGCAACATTTAAAATCTTTATTATATTAATCTCTAAAAAAAAACATAAAACCAACACAAGTTTCTATGGTGGTTACAGCAAACAGTTCTCAGTAAGAAAAATGCTCTTTACCGAAACTAAGGGGCAACAAAGAACCAGTGGCGGAGCCAGGAATTTTTCATAGGGGTGGCCGGGCAGGGGCCAGCATTTACTCTGGGGTGGCACAAAAAACATAATTTTGCAAACAAACATGGCACTCATCCAACCTTAAATAATTTTTAAAGTATTGTAGGTGTCCAAAATCACAATGATGTATAATGTACAATAGCTAGCCTACAATGACATTTTTATTAAAGTTCACCAAATAACTGTGTGTCATAATTTTACTCACCCTCAAGTTATTTAATCAAATAAAACTTAGGAAATTCACTTTGAAAACAGAATACATACAGTGAGGAAAATAAGTATTTGAACACCCTGCTATTTTGCAAGTTCTCCCACTTGGAAATCATGAAGGGGTCTGAAATTGTCATCGTAGGTGCATGTCCACTGTGAGAGACATAATCTATAAAAAAAAAATCCAGAAATCACAATGTATGATTTTTTAACTATTTATTTGTATGATTCAGCTGTAAATAAGTATTTGAACACCTGTCTATCAGCTAGAATTCTGAACCTCAAAGACCTGTTAGTCTGCCTTTAAAATGTCCACCTCCACTCCATTTATTATCCTAAATTAGATGCACCTGTTTGAGGTTGTTAGCTGCATAAAGACACCTGTCTACCCCATACAATCAGTAAGAATCCAACTACTAACATGGCCAAGACCAAAGAGCTGTCCAAAGACACTAGAGACAAAATTGTACACCTCCACAAGGCTGGAAAGGGCTACGGGAAATTGCCAAGCAGCTTGGTGAAAAAAGGTCCACTGTTGGAGCAATCATTAGAAAATGGAAGGAGCTAAACATGACTGTCAATCTCCCTTGGACTGGGGCTCCATGCAAGATCTCACCTCGTGGGGTCTCAATGATCCTAAGAAAGGTGAGAAATCAGCCCAGAACTACACGGGAGGAGCTGGTCAATGACCTGAAAAGAGCTGGGACCACCGTTTCCAAGGTTACTGTTGGTAATACACTAAGACGTCATGGTTTGAAATCATGCATGGCACGGAAGGTTCCCCTGCTTAAACCAGCACATGTCAAGGCCCGTCTTAAGTTTGCCAATGACCATTTGGATGATCCAGAGGAGTCATGGGAGAAAGTCATGTGGTCAGATGAGACCAAAATAGAACTTTTTGGTCATAATTCCACTAACCGTGTTTGGAGGAAGAAGAATGATGAGTACCATCCGAAGAACACCATCCCTACTGTGAAGCATGGGGGTGGTAGCATCATGCTTTGGGGGTGTTTTTCTGCACATGGGACAGGGCGACTGCACTGTATTAAGGAGAGGATGACCGGGGCCATGTATTGCGAGATTTTGGGGAACAACCTCCTTCCCTCAGTTAGAGCATTGAAGATGGGTCGAGGCTGGGTCTTCCAACATGACAATGACCCGAAGCACACAGCCAGGATAACCAAGGAGTGGCTCTGTAAGAAGCATATCAAGGTTCTGGCGTGGCCTAGCCAGTCTCCAGACCTAAACCCAATAGAGAATCTTTGGGGGAAGCTCAAACTATGTGTTTCTCAGCGACAGCCCAGAAACCTGACTGATCTAGAGAAGATCTGTGTGGAGGAGTGGGCCAAAATCCCTTCTGCAGTGTGTGCAAACGTTTGACCTCTGTAATTGCAAACAAAGGCTACTGTACCAAATATTAACATTGATTTTCTCAGGTGTTCAAATACTTATTTGCAGCTGTATCATACAAATAAATAGTTAAAAAATCATACATTGTGATTTCTGGATTTTTTTTTTTAGATTATGTCTCTCACAGTGGACATGCACCTACGATGACAATTTCAGACCCCTCCATGATTTCTAAGTGGGAGAACTTGCAAAATAGCAGGGTGTTCAAATACTTATTTTCCTCACTGTATTTCCCAATGCTGAAAAAAAAAACAGTTTAAACAGGACCAGAAAATCATGTTCAAGATCACTTTATTTATTTATTTTTTAATATTGTGCAAAAGTTTGTGTATTTCAATAATTCAAATTAAAAAGTGAAACTAATATATTTAGTATATATAACTATACACATATGCATGATTATACTTTTCAGAGGGCCGACATTTCTGTATTTAAAATCCTTTTTTTCATGTAATATTATTCTAATTTTCTGATATTTTGAATTTGGGGTTTTCATAAGCTGTAAGCCATAATCATCAAAATTATAATTTTTGCACGATATTCTAATTTTTCGAGTTTCACCTGAATAATCAAGGTATGTGTGATAGGTACTGTAGTTTACCTGGAGGTCCTATTGGGTCAGCGTGGTTACTGGTAGTTGGCTCCTCTTCATTCTCAAAGTTTGTCTCCTGAACTGTCTGAGAAAGTGCTAGAATACAAAAATCAGTCTCAGTTGGTTTTCATACACTTTAAACAGTTTTATATATTATTGATTTCTATATCACTTGTTGTATTCAAACATATATACCAGTAGAGTACTCAAGTGTGTGAGTGGAGGTATACCTAACATTTCTCTTGGGCTTGTGCTCTCTAGAGATTCTTCTCCCTCACTCTCTGGGTCAGTCTGTTCTTTCTCTCTTTCATCCTGCCTATTATTCTCCTGTGTCTTAGAGTCATTTGGCTGCTTCTTGCTACTCTTCCTGAAGAAGGATGCTATATCTGGTGCCTTTCTTTTCATTTTCCACACATTTCACTGACTGTCTGACATAAATACACCTGAGCAAAACATTTCAACATTAACATCATGTTTGAAAAAAACAAACAAAAATGGAGGACTATTATTGAACAAAGATTAGAATGTTTTTGTTATACTGTATATAACATCGACCTAAAACCTAGGCTAGTAATTATATTGGAATGTTGAATCACATTAAATGTCTCATCATAAAAACATAACTTAATAAATGTCCTTATATATTCAGAGATAACATGGAAATATTTCTGAGCATCCAAGTCAAGTCAGCTAATATAAAGCCAACTGCTTCCTAACTGTTCACTTTGATACAACTTCACTGACACAAAGAGTTGAAAGGAACTAAAATAATAATTTATCTGATATTAATAACTCACCTGAATAGATGTGTTTGTGTGCTCAAACACGAGTTGATCCAGGCACCAAAACGAAGCTGCACCCCACTTCACAGTCGAATGTTGGAAACGCGTGCTACGGAAACTCTCGCGATAGCACATTTGCCTCGCGATAGTTTAATGATTAAACTTTTTTTATTTTTATTTTTTAAAAAAAAATTTATTTAATGATTAAACTGTCGCGATAGTTTCGCAGTCTGAACGTAATAGTTTAGCCATGATCGATCGAGGTCCTTTTGATCAATTTCTACGAAATTATTATTATTATTTATAATAGATCGTAATTACGATCGGGGTGGCCAGTGGGGTGGCCGCGATTATTTCCATGGTGGCCGTGGCCACCCCTGGCCACCCCCTAGCTCCGCCCCTGCAAAGAACTATTGATGAATACTACAACTATTGTGTGTTCACACTATAACCATTTTCTCTTTGCTGATACAATTAAGAAACCAGTCAATAGTGTCTATTAGCTGTCTGTTATCTATCTACGCTAGTTTGAAATCAAAACGCCCTCATCCAGCTCACCATTTTTAGCAGAGGCTTGGAAGCCCAGCACCTCACAGCTGGACGGCTAATTTTGAGACAGAGTTTATCCAACTGATGAATTTCTCATCTCCAATAAGACCCCCATGGGTTTGAGATCAGGCAGTATCAGAGGAAGGATTCTTCCGTGATGGACACACAAGAACACACACACACACACACACACACACACACACACACACACACACACACACACACACACACACACACACACACACACTTTTAGAGCCTCATTGCAGGTGGTGTTATTACAGAACGGCAAAAAGCCTGTATGTGTAGGAGTTCACAGCTGATTAATGGGTATTCTTATCCTCTCCATGTGAAATCTGTGTGTGTTTGTATGTCTGTGCAGGAATGTTGCACATTTTTGTGTTTGTGCGTACTATTTCAATCATTAGAATCAACATAACAGCCTTAAAAGATTCAGCAAAATGCTATGAGTTTCCATAAGCCCCTGAGCACTTTGTGCCCTTGAATGGTTGTCACGACAACCTTTTCAATGGTCACCAGGTCTGCATAATGTACAACATGCCTGCCAGAAATGAGGTAAAGGATGACGATTGATAGAATATAGAGTGCAGAGTGCCATTAAATAAAGTTACTTAGACTGCATCTGGGAGGGAGGTTTGGTATATCTGTAACTCTACAGCTTTTTACCATACAATGATGGGAAACTGGTTAGGTGTTTAACATGTGTCATGATTTAAGTGCTCTGGCTACACTTTTTTATTTAAATACTGTGGGGGGCTAGAATGTCGCATGCCCGGTCCCCAATCGGCCTGATGGGGCGCGCGAGGGATAAAGGCGGCCGGTGACGACGGTTCGAGAGAGAGAGAATTACGGGAATGTCCGTCATATGTGTGTTTATGTTTGTAATATTGATGGCTTCGAATACTTCGCTTTATTTTCCTCTGCCGAGCTTCCACACCAGCGGGTAGTCATCTTGAGTCCCCCAATCTACGACGTGAGATTCATAGTCCCAGTACTCCCGTGGTCTTTGTGTGTTGACATCTGGATAAACTCGGGCGCCCCATCAGGCCGATTGGGGACCGGGCATGTGACATTCTAGCCCCGCCCCCCCTCCGCTCCACACATACCTTTTACCCACTTTTTGCCATTTTTGCTTGCTTTCTCTCTGCATTCTTGCAATGCTACCTGTCACAGGAGTAGGGCATGTGCTATGAATAATGCACCATAACAGAGTGCTGCTGGTTTAATACTCCTGTGTGTGTGTGTGTGTGTGTGTGTGTGTGGTGAGAGAGAGCGAGATAGGGGTTCTGAATTGTACAAAATGTATGATCTGTAAATAATCTCTCGGGTTCATTAATAAATGCACTAACATGATGAATTAATCTCACACTGCCTGCATGCAAGCAGGGTGCACCCCTGTTTTCTCATGGCGGTGTGTGTTCCAACTGTTACATGTGTGTGAGCAAGCTTGTGTATTTGTGTAATTCGTCTTTTCTTTCCGTTCAACCCTGTTTGCCGGTATAATGCTGTGCCCAACCTGTGATAGTGAAAATGTATGCAAATTAGCTAGGGCTTAACTATAATTTGACTACCCACTATTTTAGCAGCTTTTGATTTGAAAGTATTTTTCACATTCATTTTCTCCATAGAAATTAAAAAAAATTATAAGCCATGAAACAAAGTCAACTAGCTCTGAGGTGAATCACAGCATTAAAAACTTTTTGAAGCAAAAACTGTACTTAAATTATTTTGTGAGGGGAAAAATTACTCTTCCCATGAAGTATTGCAATGACAAATTTGAATCAGAAATGACAGCACAAGTATATTCACGAGGCTTTAAGGGAGTTGGTGATTACTTCTAATATATTAAAGCAACATCACACGAGCAAAAGTGCTGTATGGCCCTACATCAGCACGGCTGTGATGTGGCCACAGGCATGAGGCCACAGGCTATAGAAACTGTTCTCTCCTCTGCCATGCTGATTACTTCTCCTCACAATGCAGAAACTCAGGTAACAGGTAAACGCCTTGAGTATGTTTTTGATTACTCCGTGTGTTGTGTTTCTCAGCTGAGATAAGCTTTAATGTTGAAGCTGTTAGTTTAACTGTATTTCCAAGCTGTAATGTTGTAGTAATTCAAGTGATCATGGAGTTAGAGACAATGCCGATGACTTCAAAGAAACCGCTCGCTGACTGAGATTTAATGCATGTTAAACTTTACTGGCTCATAACACATAAAAAATTTGTTTTGTTGCTGGTAAAAATCTTTAATGTCACCGGAAAAAAATTATAGCCACACATAGCTCTTTTACACATCTGTGCTGCTGTTACACTAGTATAGAAAGCCCTGAACACAAGCGGAGTGATACAAACAGTGAAGCGCCCAAGTGCTGATGGTGTGAGACTCAGTACCCATGGAACTTCTCTCGTCCAATCAGATTCGAGGACCGGAACTAACTGTTGTATAAAAGTAATTATCAAGTATTGGTATCTGCCAAAATCTCTATATAATGGTGCATCCCTTAGATATACATTGGGTTTTCACAGTCTTTTTCTTTCCTTTTTTAAATCACTTAATCCTATTGCCCCAACATCATGATTAACCCTCTGGGGTTTGAGGGTATTTTGGGCCCTGGAGAAGTTTTGACATGCCTTGACATTTGTGCTTTTTTCAGTTGCTTAAAAACATATTAATGGCTAAGTCTGTTAACACTGTATTCAGCACAAACTGGGCTACATGTGTGTACAGGTTTGTATTTTTTAGAAAATAACGTTTATGCATGGTTTTTGAAAAAACTAAAATTTTAAGTCACTGAAATAAGGCCATATAACAGATACTAAACATTTGTCCACAAGACTTTTGAGAATTGGATCTTATAGCCTAGAGTTTTTGCTACAAAATGATGTGAAAACCATCCTGGTCACTTATTCATACAAAACAATATAGTAATTGTACTTTTGTAAGACAATTTTAATGTTGAAAGGTAATATGCAAGGAGGCGTGAATGATCATGAATATTCATTATAATTCACACCTGAGAGACAAAAGCCCCCTCCCCTGGGCCTATCAATGAGGGATAGAGACTGAATGTGAGGAGACTTAATGATCAAAATCAAGTTTTAAGTAACAAGAAGAAATCTGACTATACATTTTCTTTACATAAAGACTTTACTTAATTTTAGACCTACACTACCATTTAAAAGAAGTCTCTTCTGCTCACCAAGACTGGATTTATTTGATCCAAAATACAGAAACGACATTGATATTCTGAACTCTTTTTACAATTGAAAAGAACAGTTTTCTATTTTAATATATTGTAAAAGGCAATTTGTGATCAAAGCTGAATTTTCAACATCATTACTGCAGTCTTCAGTGTCACATGATCCTTCAGAAATCATTATAATATGTTGATTTTCTAATATGGTCATATTTAAAGTGCATTTTACTAATTTAACCTGAACACATATTTGCAAGCACAAGCTTTGTTGATGATAATGAGGCATTATAAACACTAGATAAAATATAATCTAAACATTCATATTATTTTTTATATCATATCATATTACATACCATATTTATATTATACAGCATTCAATTTAAATACCTGCTTTAGCAGAAACAGCATTTAAATGGAACTAAAACTTGCTTATTAGGATATATTTCAAATGTCAGTAATCTGAATCCTGGCTGGCAAGTCTGTAAACAGTCCCACTAGTAAAATATGTACATGTTTATATAAAATAGCATGTCAACTAATTAAAACTAAATGACTTACTCGTCCAAAATTGTATCCTCTACTGGATCAAGTCTCTCTACAAAATACAAACGTTCATCGGAGTCCCACTGTTCTTCTGAGGAAAATGTGAACTCTTCCTTACTATCCAGGAGTTTCCTCGCCTGTGTATCATCACAAATGCGCAGAAAAATGGATGAAATAAGTTTTAATCAAACCTCACAGTTGGGGGCGTGTACATTTGCGTTGATCGTCTCGGCACATTAGCATATGAATGGCGCGCTCTGCTGGTGGGTGAGATCACATTACAGATAATTAGATGGACCGGTAAAAAACTGTACATCGCTTTGTTTCAAACAGATTGCATTGCAGGAGAATATTTGTTTTAAATTTGAATTGTTTTATTTAAAAGTAGAAATCTTAAGCTTTCTTTAGACATTTGTTTCATGTTTGTGTGATAAGTATTTGCGGAGTTTCAGTTCATTTTAGTGACGTGTTTCTGAAATATGCTCGTTAACACAGAGACTGCTGAAAGCTCACCCTTTTTATTTTCTTTATTTTACAAAAGCACAAGATTTTGTTGTTATTGTGAGTGTGCACAAATAAAAGTAAACCCTTTATAGTCTCTAATGATGTCTTACACTTTTCTGTATACCCAAAAATTATGGAGTATTTTAAATTGTTTCCGCTGTAATGACGAAAATATCCAGCAGGACGTGCCGGCGCGTCCGTCGACCCTAGAGTGTTAACAACTAATTTACTAACAATTACCTGTTCACTGCACCTGCCCAGTCGATGATTCAGAGTCACGGCATCAGCAAAAGTTAGTCATCGCCCTTATTTTGAAATTCACATTCTCAGCAGTCCCTTCTGCATTGCATTTAGACCTTGGATAACTAAATGAATTATGTAACAAGTGAAACAGACACTCAATGAGTTTCATATTGTTTATGAGCAATAATGACAGCTATTGTTATTTTTGCTGTCTTGGCCGGTGAGTGGTGGACCATCCTGTTAATGAGCTGGATGTTGATGGTTTTGCTGATGCGATTCAAATTGTGACCTTTCTCCAGATTTGTTATATATATATATATAAAGTGAACCTGCAGAGTTGCCTTCACAATGCAAGTTAACTGCGAAATGCTCCTTGAAATTTAATTGAACTAAACCAGAGCACATTCTGAGACGGTCTAAGGTCATTTACAGCATTCTTATAGATGACACTATTTTTGCAAACTGTTTTCAGATGACTGAAAAAGAAAAGAATGAGTGAGAACTCTTTAATGAACGTATTCCAAGTGATACGCTTGTGCTGCATGCTTGAGGGGCAGCGCACCATTAAATCTCAGAACAAACAGCGAATCAGTCACATGGATCAATGGCTTTTCTTTTGTCTGTTCTTCAAAATAATAAAGTGTGTTTTTTACAGTGAGTGTCTTTGTGTTTATTAGCATTTATTTTCATGTGTCACTCCGAGACCTCTTACAGGTCACCTGACACTGTGGCGGGTAGATGAGCAAAAGTGGTGGGTGCTAATTTTAATACCCTGTTTTAATAATTTTGCTCAACATGGCCGGAAATAACATATTAACATTCAACGCTTAACACAGACAAAGGAAACACATACACACGTTAACTAAACTTATGACAAAAGATCAAGATGGGAAACAGAAACAAGAGGAATAGGAAATCCAAGGACAGGAAACAAAATACATGACAAAATAGAAGTCTGACAAATCATTTTTATTTTAAAAAAGCCCAAACTGATATAGTTATATAGTTAGTAGAGTTTTGTTTCTTTTGTGCTTTAAGTAAGAAGTGCTATTTTTGAGTTGCTGCCGGTATTCCAAAGAAGTGACTTGTAAGGTTCCATGTTAGGAAGCTGCCTGTGCAGGCAATAGGCAGCTCTTTATGTTTTGGAAGAGTGCTGTGCTGTTATCAAATCCTGCAAATCCTGGAGTTATGCTGAACATTTTGTTGAACAGCTGTTCCAAAAATGGGATCGCTATGAGAAGTGCCAATAGACAACAGAATGTCCGAGACTAACATATGCTGTTCAACAAGTGTGTGTCACTATGTTGAGTCTGTATGTTGTCACCTGTTTGATGAAAACAGTTGGTTGTGATGTTCATGAAACTTTCAGCCAAATAAAAATGTTGTACTCTTTGTTTCCCTTTCACCTTTCACTCTCCCTATTTCTAATTATTCGTCCATTTGTCTTATACTCTTCATAGCCTCATCAATTCTGTACAGCTGACCGTAGCTTTGTTAGTTTCATTTATGCATGCCTACATCATATTGGTTTTCAGAGCCATAACGATAGACAGTTAAGACAGAACTGTAGAAATCACAGGATTTATGATGTTTTTTGAGCTTGCACATGGAGAGTGCTAGACTGAAATTGAGACAAAGAATTATCTCATTTGTATTGAGTTAGTGAACAATCAGTGGCTCAGAGTTTCAGCATGAACAAACATCATATCTGCACATCACAAATTATGTTTATGTGCACATTTTTGGACCATGATATTTGATGTTCCCTCTGTTGTCTTTTTAAAAACACTGATTCTGGCAGAAATTTTGGGTCATCTTGGCTTTACCCTGATTCTAGCACTCAGACCTGAAATTGCTATCCTGACCTGAGATCAGTCTTCCAAGAAAAATTGTGCTTACCTCTCTCTCAACAATGGGAAGGTGTAGAGATGATGATGGCTGATGTCAGTTTGATGGATGTGTGATATAGTTAGCGCGGAATACATGTTTTCAGTCATCAAGTACACGTGCAGCACCACATGTATGTCCTTGTCTTTCCTGATCTTGTGGTAAACAGACCAAGTGAGTCTAAAGGCCTTTGCACACCAAAAGGCAGCGTGAATATGAGAGGCGAATCACAGGCAAATGGCCCATTCCCATAAAAAGCGAAGCGAATGTTCGCCTTTAGCACATACACCTTTACAAAGGTGGTGCTATTCGACAAGCAATTTTACCTTGGTACGGTAGATGTCTCCTTAGAGCAGGTCTGCCCTACAGTCATCACCGGGTGAGAAGAAATAACCACTTCACAAGTATGCAAAACAAACAAGAATATATAACAAGAAAAGCTAATCATTCTCTAGCAAGCAAATCGAAAAAATCATAATGACTGTTAAAACAAATGCTCAAAACAATGTTTGACTGTATCTTATTGCCATGTACATCTACTTGTGTTATATTTGCTCAGAAACCTGCATGTTACTAATTAAACGTCATGAAATTCAAAGGCTGCACGATTCGTCACGAATGTTCGCTCCAGGTGTGAATGGCTCGTTAGGAATCCATGGCTTCGATTCAACATGTTGATCGTGGCAAGAAATTACGCTGAAAATGTGTGTTTGGTGTTCAAAGGCCTTAAGGCAGGTACGAGATCTAAGAATTCATTTGTGCTTGTTTGGGATGGGATGGAGAACTTTAAGGATATTTGAAGCTGCTTTAAAAATATTTAATGCATATTACACCAAAGTAAGGCTGAATCCAGTTTGCATACTTGTAAGTTCTACAAAGTATGAAAAGTGCTTTGCTGGTGATCCAAAGAACATACTTTTGAGGATGTGGTAAAACATCAGTATACAATATACATCATACAAATGCATCAAAAACATGCACTTTAAAAGTCCACTGGAAATAGCACACCATCTAGCCAATTTTAAGCTACTATTATTAATGTTATATGATTGAGACACACTAATCTTGCGCATTCTATATTGGACAGATAGAACTAAGCATAGGTCTCTGATTTTTCCTTTATCCTTCTCTCCATCTACAGGTCTGGATGACTGTCTGCAGCAGTATATAAAGAACTTTGAGCGAGAGAAGGTCGGAGGTGACCAGTTACTGAGGATTACCCATCAGGAGCTGGAGGATCTGGGAGTGTCCCGCATCGGACACCAGGAGCTGATCCTGGAAGCTGTAGACCTGCTTTGCGCTCTGGTGAGAGTCTTCACATTGCTATATACACCTGATCCTGCATCTGCTGTTCATCACAGCATCTGGTGGTGGACTTCGATGTTCATGATAATGAATGAATGAATGAATGTTCGGTTGGTTGGACATTCCTTCCATTGGAGCAATTCAAGCTTGAAGTACCACCTGTTTTCTCCATGGGGGGAGGGGGTGTTGTTGGCGAAGGTAGTTTGTGTGAACTTTTTAGACAGTCCCTTACCTGCATACGGAAAGCTTTACAACGAATATCAAGATTAAATTAACTATCTTGAACGAATTTGTCATAACGCCATCTGAGCAACTGGATGATCTCGTATTTTACAGGACGAGTTGCAACCCTAGACGCAACCAAAATGAGACTCTCCAAAAGTGTTCTTCTGACGCAGGTTTACATTCATGCATCCTTAGAAAAGAAAGCCCTTATAATAAATATTGCACTGATTGACAAATTCAATTGCAAAATGTATTGCTGTGAACTAATGGCCAATGATAGGCTTCTGTTCAGTAATATGAAAATAAACAATATATTGGATTATAAAGCCACTTTTTCTACTGTTTTATCAATGCTTTACTCATCTGCCATAATAATATAATACATTTTAATTATCTGAGTTTTTAAAATTTATTTATTATAATAAATACAATTTATGTAATTATTTAAACATAACTATTTATAATTATTTCATCATTATATATAAAATTATTGTTATTTAATTGTCAATTAATTCCAATTAATTCAATTAATGAATCGGCATGCCATGTAATTAACTTGATTAAGATTTTTAACTATTAACAGCCCTACTTTAAATATAGGTTGCTTTAATTTTCCTACTGACATTAAAACATATTCTAAAATCAAAATTGAACTTGATAACTTAATATTTACTTTATAAATATTCCTAAATTCACAAAAATAAAAATTACCTCATTATTCACTTACCCTGATACATCCCAAATGTGTAACCGTCTTTCTTCAGCAGAACACAAATGAAGATTTTTAGAAGATGATAGAGGTCTCTCAAGTCCTTATAATGCAAGTACACCTGTACCAGCACTTTGACGGTCCAAAAGTCACATTTAGGCAGCATAAAAGTAATCCACGCAACTCCAGTCAACCAATGAATGTCTTCTGAAGCAAACCGACAATTAGAATGTTATTAACTTTAAACTTTAAATAAAAGCACTTCCTGCCAGCAGTTGACGCATCATGTTGCTGACGCATGACGTAAGTGCATCGTTGAGTTCACGCCAGAATTCGGAAGCAGAGCTTATTTACAACAGAAGAACGAATGTCATGCAAGAGTTCTGCCATTTCAAACTGTATCAGAGCCCTGGATGGAAGCGCTGATTAAAAGTTTTTTTATCGACTTGTTTCTTACATAAACCTATCGATTTGCTTCAGAAGACATTCATTAATCGACTGGAGTCACATGCCTAAATGTGACTTTTGGACCGTCAAAGTGCTGGCACCCATTTATTTACATTATAAGGACCTGTCAGAGCTCTATCTTCATCTAAAAACCTTCATTTGTGTTCTTAAGAAGAAAGACACATCTTGGATGGCTTCAGGGTAAGTGAATAGTGAGAGAATATTTATTTTTGGGTGAACTATTCCTTTAATCTGCTTCTTATTTTCTAACTTAAGAATGTTCTTATCTTTTTATCTTAAACCTTCAACATTTATAGCTAGATTCCTTATTATGAACTTATAATTTATCATAAGATCTGTCAGATTTTTTTCTCTTATGGAGATTTTCTTGAATCCCGCACCTGGTCTTATTGGTCACAGTTCATCAGTGCACGTAATTACAAAGACCAAAAACAACATTATGGAAGATACATACAGTATATTGCAAATGCTGTTCATGTTCACTTTTAAGTCTCATGTCAAGGCTAAACAATTTTATGCTTCTGGAAAACATAATGGCTTGTGTTTCACCCCACTTTGTGCTCAAATGTGTCAGTCAATCAGTGTTGAAATGTGGCTTTTTGCTGGGTGGGTTTGTCTTGGTGTCCTCAGCCTGTATCTGCTCTGTGTGTATGTGTGTCACTTAACAAATTATTATTCAGGTGTCTGATAGATGTTCCACGCCTGATAACTGCTTTTCAAAATGGTACCAAGAGGACAGACAGTGAGTGAGACAGAAAGAATTTAGGTTGAAATTTGCTCTGCATTGCTTGAGCCTTTTACATTATCTAGCATTTAATAACTAGTTTTCCCTCTCTCTGTCTGGCTTCTCTCAGTTGTGGTATTAAAACAATGACTTACCAGCCCACGCTTTTAGAATGTCAGCACCATGACAGGAGGGAACAGATGACAGGATGAGTGTTTATCACGTCTGTATGAGCTGCCTCTCGTGTCCTCCATCCTAAGTCTCTTTGTCCTTTTATCCCTTTATTTAGCTCTTTTTCACCATCTTTACCCCACCTGGTTTAGAGTTTGATCTGTAAGATTTCTAAAACAAGGTGAACTATAATGAGTCTGTGTCTGAGTGGCTGTGAACCACTGACCTATGCGACTGACATTTAGGAGAGCGTAAATCACAAAAAGACAACTTTGCTGTCTTCTCTATCTCCTCTGAACACTGATCTCAAATCAGAGCTGCTGACATTCACACTAAGGAACATCATGTGTGTGAATGTCAACCTGCAGACATGTGTGTATGAAATTAGCCATGGACTCTGAATGTGATGGATTTCACTCAAGCACTTCCTGCTTCAACTGTTGAATTTGAAAGTCACTTTTAAATTCAAAGGAATAGTTCAGCCAAAAATGAAAATTCTGTCATAATTTACAAGAGGTGGGATGATAGGGTTATCTTCAATTCGGTTCAATGTATGATATGAGATTCAAGATTCAATATAATCAAATTTTCTTCATCCATATTATGTGTGATTCAAATGAATGTTTCTTTTTACTTTTTGACCTACAACTGACTTTAAAGATCAGAAAGGATATTAAAAGACACATTATTTAATGACAGTGGTGTGCGTGGATCTCATCTTTGATGGACACACATTACACAGAAGAAATGTTCCGTTTAATTTCAAGCACTTTTAAGATTTCTGTGTACGATTTTTTAATACCTGGATATTTCCAGGTATTCCAGTACTTACATTTCTAAAAGCTTTAAAGGGATAGTAAAATATAGTACAACATTTATTGTAAAATAGGACTTTAATCTGTTTCTTATACCTATCATATCGCTTCCCAAGATATCACCAGTCACTTGCATTGTAAGGACCAATAGAGCCGAGATATTCTTCTAAAACTCTTCTTCTAAAAAAATTGTTTTTGTTTTGCATACATATCTGGGATGGCATGAGGGTAAATCTTGAGAGCACTTCAAGAACCTTATGCAAACACTATTAATAGTGTCTGAAAAATGTTGATGTTTAACTGGTCATTTAATTTATGATCACATGGACAGAAAACAATGTTGCAACTTTTGAAATATCAAATTTTGTTTTGATATGGTTCAGCATTTATTTAGGTTCACAATATTCAGAAATGTTATATATTTTCCCATCCGTATAATTTACTCACCCTCATGTTGTTTCAAACCTGTATGATTTTATTTGGAACACAAAAGGAGTTTTTTGTTGTGTTGTGCCACGTCTCACTGTTTTTTCATCATCTCTTGCAGTAGGGAAGTGTTTTTTAGATGCAGTGACATGTTATAAAGAATGTGAACTTTTAAAAACATGACTCGAGACACCTGATCTGTCACAAGCATAGACTCGCACACAAATAATAAAGGAATCTAGGGAACTGTTCAGTCTTTATTATTTGAGAGCACATTGACCTCAGAGGCACAGAGCTCTTTCGCTTTCCTTCTATCAGTCTGTCTTTCTCACGCTTATTTGTTTGTTTTTCTCTTGTTCTTTACCTCCATGTTCCTTTATCTTTCTCTCATTGTGCAGTATGTGTGTTATCTGGTGCAGTGCTGCACTCATGCAGAGAGCTTCTAAACAGATTAGCATGGAGGATTCTTAGCATCTCCTCTCCCCATCATCTCCCTGCACTCACAAACTAAATAATGCATTTTTTGTAAATGTATGTGTGTGTTTTTACAAGCCTTTGCATGCAGTTGTTTTTATTACCTATATTTGTAATTTGTGTGTGTGTGGGTGTATGTGTGTGTGTGTGTTTGGGAGTGAGAGAGTGTGTGTGTGATTTGTTCTTCGGACCAGACAGAACACATTACTCTTTGATCGATATCCTGCTGATGTGAGAACAGATACTGAAATTGATGCTCATCTGAACACACACGCATAGGATTCGAAGCTGTTATGCTGTGATCCCTATCAGGCATCTTACTCAGCTAAACTAGCAAGCCTCTTTTTGTCAACCAGTTTCATCAAAAAGATGGAGCAGCATGTTTTTTTTTATCGGTGAACAACATGGGTATGCTGGTACATCAGCTAGACCAGAACTAAACCAGAACTAACAAGCATAAACCAAATTCTAAGCTGGTCATTTTTAACAGGGAAGTCAATTGACTGACTAAGCAGCAAGGCAGCTTAGGTTTTGGACACATTAAACCATATTAAATCATCTTGGACCAGCATAGAAATCCATTCTGGTCTAAGATGGTCTTTTTAGCAGGGACGTCATGGCAAGGCAGCATACGTTTCAGTTAGTGTGTGTGTGTGTGTTTGTTTGTGTGTGTGTGTGTGTGTATGCTCCATAATGTATGTGTATAATGCTGCTTTTGATCAGTCTCAGCCCCTTGATCAATCCTGTTTATGCAGTGAAAAGGTAATTTGTTACCTAGGTGCCCTGACACCAAACACACACACACACACACACACACACACACACACACACACACACACACACACACACACACACACATACACACACACACACACACACACACACACACACACACATGTTGTGTTTCCATGTTTAATGGGGACTTTCCATAGACATAATGGTTTTTATACTGTACAAACTTTATATTCTATCCCCTAAACCTAACCCTACCCCTAAACCTAACCCTCACAGAAAACTTTCTGCATTTTTACATTTTCAAAAAACATAATTTAGTATGATTTATAAGCTGTTTTCCTCATGGGGACCGACAAAATGTCCCCACAAAGTCAAAAATTTCGGGTTTTACTATCCTTATGGGGACATTTGGTCCCCACAAAGTGATAAATACACGCACACACACACACACACACACACACACACACACACACACACACACACACACACACACACACACACACATGTTGGTCTACCTATCATTATGAGGACTTTCCATAGACATAATGACTTTTATACTGTATAAACTATAGATTCTATCCTCTAAACCTAACACAACCCCTAAACGTAACCCTCACAGAAAACCTTCTGCATTTTTACATTTTCAATAAAACATTGTTTAGTATGATTTTTAAGCGATTTGAATTATGGGGACACTAGAAATGTCCTCATAAATCACATTTATAGCATAATACCCTTGTAATTACTAATTTGTAACTTACAAAATTGTCCTCGTAAATCACAAAAACACGCACACACACACACACACACACACACACACACACACACACGTCAGCGGTTTTGAAAGATGGCAAAGACCCCTATGCATTGTAAATGAAATGATGCATATATGAAGCATGCACTTTGACTTTGTTCAGACATGTTTTTTTATCTGATTTAGATATGCAGATAATGTTATCTCACAGAAAAGCATGGAGTATTTCACTAATTTATTTTACTTTATTTTATACTGAACTATTACATTTTGTTTATATTATATTTATATAATTGATAGTATTTCATTATAGTTCATTTAAGTGAGTAGTTTATTTTCACTTTATTTTACATTATTGTACTTAATTGCACAATTTCTTATTGTACACAGTAAAACTGTAAATCCTTTGACAATAAAAATGTACAGTATTTGTCATGCCAATAAAGCATGCTAAAATGAAATTTGAAATAGAGAGAGAGAGAAGAGTCATCAGTCTAAAAATAGAGAGAGAGAGAGAGAAAAAAAAAAGAAAAACGAATCTTATTGAGTCATTCCTACAATTGTTTGCAAGTCAGTCTTTGTCACATCTGGCATCACTTAAGAGCTCATTTATCACTACAGCTCTTTATCGTCTTCATCTCCTTTTGACAGAATTATGGACTGGAGACTGAAAACCTGAAAACTCTCTCTCACAAGCTCAATGCATCTGCCAAGAACCTCCAGAACTTCATCACATGCCGCCGCCGCAGTGGTCATTACGACGGCCGGACAACCCGCAAGCTGCCCAATGATTTCCTTACCTCTGTGGTGGACCTCATCGCTGCTGCTAAAAGCCTCCTGGCCTGGCTCGATAGGTTAGTTCTGCTAAGAGCTGCATATTAATACTACTTAAAAATCAATACAATAATTAATATATACTTAATATACATACACAGATTCAATGTAATATATATTTTAATCACATTGATGTATCAAGTTTTTATAGCCTTCACTTTTTGGAGTGTTGCTGAGCTAAATCAAGTTCCTCTACTTTAGAGGTGAGCTCCTGAGAAACACCAGAGAAAATATTTGATATCATATAAAGATACAAATTATGACCTTAAGGATAAATGATGAGGGGAAACTACTGTATCTTTAGCTGAGCTCCGGGGTTTCTGTTGCTAGTCAGAATGCATTTGTGACTTGAGGAACTGACTTGGATAGTGTTATTTTCAGTTTCAATGATATGTCTTTTTTCAGGTGACTTGACTGTTTTTGCAAAGGCAAAACTGAGTTAAAACCGAAATTGGGTCTTTTAGGGGATGATCACATTGAACGTTCTTTTGTGTCCATTTGCCCTGTTTTTCCATAGCTTTTTTTAGGTAAACGTGCTAGATAGACGTGTTTGACCATTGCGCCTAATCTCACTTTTTTTTTCAGCATCTCGTACAGGAGTGTCGCATTTTTTAATTTCTTAGCACAAGCATTTGTTCTTAATGGTCCCTTTGACCAGTGAGTGATTCTGAACTGGTTTAATTACAGGGCCGACACTCACATTGGACATCAAGTCGAGACCCAATACAGTACCAAAATTATTTATTGACATTATTGAATTTTACTGGTTTAATGGTCTTGACAGCCAATAAAGCATGATGTGGTTAACACAAACCATGTTTATATTTGTGAACCCATATTTAATGCACCTGCATATACAGTAGCCTGGGTTGTATTTTCTTTTACCATGCAAATGTTATTTCTATTTAAATGTTTGCACTGATGACCCACAAGTTAAGAATTACTGCCTTAGACTATAATCTTGTATAAATATATTGTGACAGACAGTTTTGGCTTATTTATACTCAGATTCAGAAAATGGATTGAGACCAATTGACAATCCACATTTGACAGAACAATCAAAAAACTTTGAAGCCAATTTCAGCATAGACATAGTTACTGCATTTTAGCTTTATAGGGCAGTAATGTAGTGTGAAGTTTTTGTGGTATCAGTGGCAATTAACAACATAGCAAAAACACTGACTAATTTCAAGCAAGTTTCCCAAACTTTTCCCCTATCTTCCTTTGTTTTGACAAACACTAAGTTCAACCACAAACACACACCATTGGTGGATCCAATGTTGATATGTTAAATTCAGTGTTGCAATGTTGAAAGCGCCACAGAACAACAGTGTTTACACATCTCAGGGAAATCAGCCTATGAGTAGCTTACTTATAGTGGATTCTACACATTAATTTGGGATGGGAGAAAGTATTTTCACATCTATATAAATATTACACGCAACATTTTTTACCATGATTCATGTGGGCCTGGATCAATATCCTTTCACATCAACCAATCAGTGGCCTTCAAACAATTGATGGTGATTATAGGGTTAAGGTAATGTTATTCCAGTAACATGTCCTTTTTGAGTACATTGTCCATTGTGCTCACATGGTCGTCCCTTAAGCCAAGTGATGAGTTAGAGTGACATTTGGTGTCATTGGGTGGGCAGGGTGTGCTGAAATTGTAGGCCTTGAATCTCTTGTCTAGTGTGTGTAGGGTCAGTCTTTGTCTGCTTAAGTACAAACATGTTGATTGTGTTCCACCCCTTAGCAATCAGGTACAAGGATGTTTGAAGAGGTCTTACACAACAAAGGTTCATTCTCACCAAATTCCTCTTTTTTTTTTTTATTTCCGTGCAGAGCAAAATCAGAGTAAAGGACAAAAATCTAGAATCTAAATCATTTACTAACCCTCATTTTGTTCCAAACCTGATTTTCTTCTGTGATACACAAAAGGAGATGTTAGGATGAATGGTATCCTTAGTCACCATTAATGTTTTTCTTTTTTCCATACAATGAAAGTGACTGAGGTAATCCATCTCTAACGTTCTGCCCAACATCTCCTTTTGTGTTTCACATGTGAAAAAAGTCAGATTTGTAATGACAAATAAAGTGAGTATCCCTTTAAATAACACTCAGTGTAAGATTGTGCATCTAAACACACTCAACTTTGTTGATAATAATGGAGTCTGAAACGCTTGTAAGATTTAGACTGTACTGCTACTGTATTTCTACTTTTTCACTAACTATGAAATTAAGGTAATTTAGGCAGGTAGTTTGTGCTGAACAATCCATTTGGCACCCAGCTGCTTGGCTCCAACCGACTCCCTTTGGTACTGCATACTGAGCCCAGCTTAAAGCTCTGGACTGGAACAGCACTGCTCAGTAGGAACCTTTCCATCAGATACTGTTTGATTTAATCTCACCCACTCCCTACCGAGAGCACTATCTCTCTGTTGCTTTTCCTGGGCAATGGCTGCCCCACTCTCTGGTACTGGACCTGAGATCAGTCCATATCCACAATCACACACAACTGAGCAGATAGCCTCAATTGAACCTCCTGACTTGATAACAATTCAAATGGGCCCAGCCTGGATTTGAATCAAAGTCCAAGCTGAAAGGGCTGATACAAAACAACTTTCCTAGAGGGTCATGGCTTGCTAACTAAGGTGAAGTTATGGTCGAACAGATCCAAACACAGGATGTGGTTTCGCTAAGTTTCGTTACAATCCAAACAATATACAAACAAAAACTGAAAACTGAAAGAAACAAATAAAAACCAACCGACCAAAACAGGGAACAGGGAACAGGGAACAGAGCAAAAGGAATTCATACAAAATAATCTGACACAAGATTGAACACAGGAGGAGTTTAAATAAGCAGACTAACGAGGGAGAACAGGTGAAACAGATAACAAGTAACAAGGCACACAAGATGGTGGAGTATCACTCAAGACAGAAAAGCATGTGGCAACGAAGAAACCAAACAAAACCATGGACTTACACATGACCTACACAGACAAGTGACACAAGCTCATGCCACCA
The DNA here is from genome assembly GCF_025860055.1 of Xyrauchen texanus. Lineage (NCBI taxonomy): Eukaryota > Metazoa > Chordata > Actinopteri > Cypriniformes > Catostomidae > Xyrauchen > Xyrauchen texanus. Next base: position 11,795,382 of record NC_068316.1, read on the forward strand.
GGAAAACACAAGCAACATGCACTCATGTCAACAGACAACAGAACAGACCAGGAGAGGGCCGGCAGGACAAGCCAGGGTGGCACTGGTGGAGCACTTAAACTGGGCTTGGTGACTTGTCTAGGTGGCTTGACTGGGCTTCGTGTGATGACTGGGCTTAACCAGGTGACTTGGCTGGGTGAGCAGTTCTGACTAGGTGAGTCAGAGCTCGATCACCAGATAATAAACACTACCAACAGAAGTGTCTGAACCCTGACAGAACATAGAACAAGGCAAGACAGCACTGGACAATCAGGGAGAGGAGACGGCTGCGATCTCGCCACGACATGAAAAACCAAGACCAAAGTGGCAGGACCGTGACATGCACATTGTTTAGTTTAGGAGACTTAGTTCACAGGAGCATACTAGGGATGGATCACAATGGTTAACTAGTTGACTAATCATCCAACAATCTACTAGTTGATTAGTCAGGGTCGACTAGTTTATCTATTTTGGCAACATTTTACGATAAGTTTGCATTCGTTAACATTAGTTAACACAATAGTTAAAGGAATATTACAGGTTCACTATAAGTGAAGCTAAATCAACAGAATTTCTGGCATAATGTTGATTACCGCAAAAATGTATTTTGACTAATCCCTCTTTTTTTTTTAAATAAGCAAAAATTGAGGTTACAGTGAATCAGGCCGGGTTTGGAGGGTTTAAAAGCTGAAATGTGAAGCTTATTTTTTGTATAAAATTACTTACATTAATTCTTCTGTTAAAACATGTTTTATTTGAGCTGGGTTTTTTTTCTTTTGGAAATAAACATTATGCCACAAATGCTGGCGATTGAGCTTGAATTGAACCCAGAATATTCCTTTAACTTGACAAGAAATGAGAAGGCAAAAATGCGAGTGGTACCACTACCCTCTCCTCAAAAGATTAATAAATGCTTTTACAGCATTTATTAATCTTGTTTATTGTTAATTTTTACATTTACACTTTTATGTGAAAAGTTGTGTATGTTAAGATTAGCTGAAACAATGTGAACTAACGTGATTAAAAAAATTAACAATATTATTTTGATAAATTAACATTAACAAAGATTAACAGACTAGGTAATGTACATGATGTGTGCTCAGTTTTCACTGTGTGCTGCCTGAATTTGAGGACCAGGCAACTTTATGTTTTCGTTGAGGGTGGGGAGGGGGTCGCTAACACGATTGGGAGACAAGGCAAATTAGGGGAAATGCCCATTTTTACTGATGGATGTCTTGTGATGTTGTATTCCTACTAACAGCATGCTATTACTATATCTAATGTCTTCATGATAATTTCATGGGATATTATTAAAGCCTTTCTGTGGGTCCCCTCCAGTGAGGGCCCTTGTTACTAATGTCCACCATTATCCCTGGTCCGAATGCCCCTGACACCGCTACAGCCAATGTTCGATGACAATTCTACTATGATAACAAATACGGAAACAAAAAGAGGTATCATGATAAAAATTAATAAATTTTATTAAAGCATACTGTTGATGAAAATACACTAACTGAACACTTTATTAGGAACACCTGTACACCTACTTATTCATGTGATTATCTAATTAGACAATCATGTGGCTGCTGTGCATAAAATCATGCAGATACGGTTCAGAAACATTGGCTAATGTTCACATCAGCCATCAGAATGGGAAAAAATATAATCTCAGATACCATAGTGTTCCTAATAATGTGCTTTGTGAGTGTATGATGAGGATAAATAATAGTACAAGATAGAAACAGATGAGAAATGAGAAACATCTGTTTATAGAAGAATTTATTAGATATGCATTTATCTAATCCAGTAATCCTGTATGTATGGGATTTAATTCCTGCCTGAAATATTATATTTTTTAAGACGCTGTGTCAAATTCGTAAAAATACTCCAACTTTTAAAATGCATTTGAGACCCCTGGATTCTATTCCATTCCTTTGAGCTGTTTTTTTGGGTCAAGTGAACCCAAAACAAACATAATTATACCGATCTTCCTTAAGACTGATTAACTGACAAGTCATTCAGGCAACCCACGACTAGACTATTTTGAAAATATGTCATTTTGCACATCCCTAGAACGCACACCATGAGAACAAGGCCACTGGTTGGGAGGGGTGGTGTCTTGTTTCCCTCTTTCATTAATGCTGGCCTAATTACGCTCCCCGGCATCTCATTCCTGCCAAAATAGTCCCCAATAGAGCTGTCATCTCCACTAAGACATAGTAAAAGAGAAAGGGAATAAAAGAGGTACTCACCGCAGGTGGATTTGGATTTGAAGCCAAAAGACATTATGACAGACTTTGAGTGTCTCAGTCCCTTAAGTGTTATTTGTTGATATCCATCCAGACGGACAGTGGCTCTGCTCTGCCACTTGCCAAGCTGATGATGGAATGCTTATGGGTGTTCATGATGGATTTGCAGTGGGCTTTCCCCTCATTCTTATTATTTATTGTATATGTGGGTGTGGCCCTGGGTGTGGGGCTTATGGTCTTAGAGATGACTTATAAGTAACATTGAGGGAGTTCTGTCAGGTTCATTGAATAGTTTACTATTGGTTTCATTAAGGAGCACAATAGACCTTAGTCAGAGTAGATGCCATATTGATTGTTGATTGTTCAGCTGACAGAACTACTTTATGTGCTTTTTGTTGTCTTGAAATTTTTGGAAAGATGTTTTTTCAGTGTTTAAACTAAATAACTTTTACCAAACAGGTACACAACTGTACAGCACATTGAACAGAGTATACTTCCTTTATTCAACCTCCCTCAGCATTTCTTTCATTCACGCTAAATTTAAATGTGTAGTAAATACAAGCTCATCACAGTGTCCAGACTCTCAAGCATCAAAAAACTGGAGCAGGAAAAGGTTAAGAAACTTTGAGGCCTGTCTTTGAGGAGAGGGTAGTGGTACCACTCGCATTTTTGCCTTCTCATTTCTTGTCAGCCTGAAGCTTTTTCATCCAGATGGCGCTCAGGGCTTAAATACACAGAAAAACCAAGGGTTGGATGTAATGAAGGCTAGTTCAGTCCTGGAGAGAACTGAGTGTTCTGCATAGATTTTTGCCTCTTGTTCATGTCTCTCAATCTTGCTCTGGCCCAAACCTCTCACTTTTACCACTTTACTACAGGATGACTTTGTTGTGAATTGTCTTTTTCATTCCTGTTAGTGGAGCTTGCTTAATCAAGCATCAATATAATGATTGCTCATACTTGGGATAAGGGACTTGAACAAACTAAACTTTAGTATTAAACTCGTCCTAAATTTTCACTACGGACATGAATAATACCTCAAATCTTGTGGCTTATTGAAGATTTTAACTTGGCAGACAATAAAAAAAGTGAAAAAAATCCTATAGATTTATATTGAAGTAATTTTAGGCAGATTAATATCTTAGAGACTTTGGGAGTGGGACTTCAGTCAGTCAAGCAACCACCAAGAAAGCCTTAGAAACTGTATAGCAACATGCCAAGAACACTTAAACAACCACATAGCAATATTCTGGGCACAACACCCAACACCATAGCGTTGCGGTAGCGACTTTTGCATGGGGAAGCACCACTTACAAGTTTCACTTGTATAACTTGTAAACTGGTGAAAATCTAGTTTTCGTGTTGCTATTTCATCTTTGTCTCTCCTTTTCTCATTCTCCCCTTGCTCCCTCCCCCTCTCGCCCTCAGGTTTTGTTCAGACACTGTCCAGGCAGGTGTCCTTGAACTGGGGTCAGACACTGTCAACGTACTCATTTACAGCTAATTTTATTTGTCAGTCGAGTGAAACCGGTGAAATTTTGGAGCGGAGTTTGTGTGTGTTGAAAAATCTTGGGGGTGGATTTAATATTCTGTCAAAGCTGCTTCCCAAATCCTGTTAAGGGGAGCGAATTCAACTCTAGAATGCATATATGGATTGTGTAAGAGTGAATGTGGGGTCTTTGAATGAAGTGAATGAATGATTTTTAGCCCAGTGGTGATGGATTGTTAGAGTTTCTAAATCATGAGGGGCTTCTGTGTGTGTGTCATCTGGTGTTCCCAATGGTCTGAGAGGAATATTTAGATACAGGATGGAAACGATGAACCAATGTTCCTACAGCCATGTGTATATATATATATAGCTCACAGCCTCAATACACACGACCCACATTCACTCCGTCACTCACAGGAAGAGCAAAACTGGGTCTAAAGTACACTCTCGGCCAACAGGGATCACATACAGTACCACAACACACACTTTAAGTTTACAAGCACTCATACTGCACCCATACTGTATATAGACTACATACATTCAAATTGTCCATCTTGTCGGTCTGGCTCTAAGAATAATCTAATGGTTAATTTCAGGTGTTACTTTTTTTGCAGGTCACCATTTGCTGCTGTGACGGACTATTCCGAGACCCGGAACAACGTGATCCAGCTGTGCTTGGAACTCACTACCATAGTACAGCAGGTAACAGCATTAACTAGAACCAACATAACTAGATGAATAGGTCAAATTTATTAACAGTTTACAATTCAGCCCATTGGAATCAAACTATTCGGTCCCCCGCCTTTCGCCCAATGTTAGCTGGGATAGGCTCCAGCCCCCCGCGACCCTGTACACAGGATAAGCGGTTGACGATGGATGGATGGATGGATGGATGGATGGAATCAAACTATTGGGCGGCAAACGCTATCGGTAAATAACTGTGCCTTATGAGATATAAAAGGGTCTTCTTCAATGGTGGCATTTACTGGCCTTGGGAGCCAAATCCTCCACTGGGCCGCATAACAATTTCGAGACATTTTTAAACATGACCAGTGTGTGTGTGTTAACCATGTTTGAGACAACAAAAAGATAGGACAATTCAAGAGAGGTAAACAATTCAAGGCCCCTGCAGTGTTGACACATGTGTGTTAATGTTAACAGTATGTGTACCCTGCAGATTATTTCTGGTGTGGTCAGAAGTTCACGGCCAGCAAGAGTGGCATTAAATTGATGAGTCAGTTACAGCCAGCTCAACCTGGACACCATGCCAAATCTTTCTCTTAATCCAGGACAGATTACAGCATTGAAGAAAGAAATGTCAGTCTAATCTTAGCAAATACCAGTGGTTTCGGGCAGTCTCAGCCAGTAAGGGTCTTGTTCCCAGATCAGACCTTATGGTGTGAGGTCAAAATGGGCCAGATGTCCCTCTCTCTCTTTTTTTGTTCTGCTAGAATATCCAACAGGTGCTCATTAGCTGTTCCAAGATGGTTCAGGTAGGTTTAGATGGTTGACTAGCTGAAATACCAGCTGCTTGGTACCTGACTGAGTTGGTAGACCATCTTGGACAAACAAGCTACCATGTTCCAAAAACCTGCTGGACCACCTTAAAGCTGGAGTATGCAATTTATACCGGAAGCATTTTTTGTTATACTTGTTGAAAGTCTCGTTGCATCCTGACAGCAATCACTAAACCAACTGCTCTGATACAAAAAAACAAAAAAATCCATTATCTGTGGCAGTCACAGGCCTGTAAAAGGCCTGTCCAGTCATTTCATTCGGCCCGAATGCAATGATTTGATGGCTACCTGCCTGTCTAACTACGTACCTGGCTACATCTGTGCACTCTGCCCATGCACTCAATGGCGTTAGTTGGGGGAGGGACTATCTGACTGTTTGAACAACGGCAGGCAAGGGGCATATTCAGAAAACTGTTTAAAAAAAAATTATATTTATTTTTGCAATTCTTTTTGTTGGCACTAGTGTTGCAGAAATGACATACTCCAGTTTTAAGATGATGACCTGTTTTTTCCAGCAGGGCCCTTGACCAAGATGGTCTACCAGCTCAGCCAGGTCCCCACTCTAGGTAATCCACTGCTGGTGGCTTATCAACAACATAAACTAGCTTGGACCAGCTAGAATCCTGCAAAGCTGCTACTGTGGTAAAAACATAGCTAGCACCTGAGGCCCAAAATATAGTTTGCATAAGTATGTGAACACAAGCACTTTTATCTATAAAAGATCAATTAATGTGTTTTTGCTTTGCGAAACGTATCAGACATTTTAACTTATTATGCAATGTGGGTTTGCGCAAGTACGTGGAAGCAAACATTTTTAGCTATGCAAGATCAATTTCATGCGATGTTGCTTTCTGAAACGTGCCAGACATTGCAATTCATAATGCAAAGCAGCATTGCGCAAGTACACGAATGCAAGTACTTTTAGCTATGCAAGATCAATTTCATGTGTTGTTGTGTTTTAGACATTGCAATTCATAATGCAAGGCATGTTTGCGCAAGTGCATGAACGCAAAAACTTTTAGCTATGCAAGATCAATTTAATGCGTTGTTGTATTCTAGACATTGCCATTCATAATGCAATGCAGGTTTGCGCAAGTACGTGAACACAAACACTTTTAGCTATGCAAGATCAATTTCATGTGTTGTTGCATTCCGAAATGAGTCAGACATTGCAATTCATAATGCAACGCAAGTATGCGCAAGTATGTGATTGCAAACACTTTCAGCTAAGATCAATTTCATGCATTATTTGTCCCGGAATGAGTCAAACAATTCATAATGCTATGCAGATTTTTGTTGCAGTCTTATAGTTGTGCAACAACAGATATTGCTATAAAGCATTTGTTTTAGATGTATTTTCCAGCAGTGACCTCTTGCAAACATACACATAGACACTAATATTTTGTCATGCAAAAATCTGAGCACAGGAAAAGTTTTGTTCACTCAGTCTGAGCTCATATGTGTTTATAGAGGACATTTGCATTGGAACTCAATATAAAATGTTTATCTGTAGGTATATACTGTATGTATGTGAAGGGGTCTCTCTCTCTCTTTCTCTCTCTCTGCAAGTTATTTTCTCATGATTTAAATACCATTCTGTGACATGAAAATGCATGTGTCAATTTTGCGCCTCCAGTCCTTATCACACATATGCACACACATACACACAAAATGTGCACACTGGCATTCTGTGTAGTGATCCATGGGTTGAGTGACAGCTCATGAGAAAGGGTGTGGAGATGCTCAGGGGTACTCAAAAGGAAAGAGGAGAATAAATCAATGTGGTTTCATTTCCAGGTAACACTCTTTTCTTTTGCGCGCTCTCTCTCTCTCTCTCTCTCTCTCTCTCTCTCTCTCTCTCTCTCTCTCTCTCCGTGTCTGGCTGGCTCTCAGGTCTTTGGTAATGTGTGAGTGTCTCAGGTGGGTGGGAGGTTTATGACTTCATAGTGATGAGGGGGAAGAGGTGCAGGTGAGAGCTGAGATCTGCTCAAATCAGCACAGCAGCTGCAACAGAAAAGAGGCAGAGATCAAGAGAGGACAGAATAAAAGAAGATGGCACAAAATAAGCTCTCTCACTCTCTATGATACTGAAGGAACAAAGAAAAATAGTATTGATGACCAAACAAAAAGAGAGTCATCTGCTTGTGGGCATTGAGTTTGGGGGCAGTAATGGATATAGGAGGTAGAGGGAGCGTTTCCATGGTGATGGATGATGACCAGACTGGCCTTTGATAAGTCTCTTGAATCTTTAATATTTCATAGATTGTCAGTGTACAACATACATCAGTTGGTCATCCTACATTGACATATCTACAATGATAATATGTGGAGGCAGGGGTGCGATCGAGCGCCGATCTGTGGAGAGTGAATTCCGGTAAAGCTAAGTGGTTAAGGATTTATATCTGTGCTAAAACCTGTTTATTCCCAGTGAGCTGTGATTCGGAGATAAAATGGGAGGAGACGGCAACAGAAGGGAGAGAGAGCCGAGCTTCAGAGCTGTGTGTGTGTGTTTAAAGAGGTTTTAAATCTTAAATATATTAAATATTATTTGAATGAAGTACGCCATCTCCCGCTTCCTCATTCCCTGGAACCAAGGAATTTGTTACATAGTAAAATAAAAAAAAATTTAATAATTATTGTTGAGACTTCAAGCTGAAGTATATAATTTCTGCAACTCTTGCACCACTGAATGTAATTGCAAAAATAAACATTGTTTTCTAAACAGCTTTCTGAATACGCCCTCCGCCTGACATTGGTCAAACAAAGAGATAGTTCTGGCCCCAACTCACACCATTGGTTGTGTAATTGTTTTGGGACAGGTCTAAACGTGTCACTCAAAACAGACAGAATTTTTTATAGTGCCACAGAGACACAGTGTTTAAAGTTTTCAAGAAAATTTACTTTATAATTTGGGATAGAAAAAATATTACAGTATATGTTATATATCTGTATAATTTGTGACCATATTACTTTCTGACAATATGGTTTCTAACCATATTTATGGGCAATTGTAGCAGTACATTAAGTATTAATATAACATTATAACACAAGTGTAAAAATAATTAAACTATTCTAAAATAGCCTATTCAAAGACATATTTTATACCAATGGACTTTCATTGAAGAAAATGGGATACAAAGTTATCCCAGTTATTCTTCCATTTCACCTAGAGCTATATCTGATTGATCTATAGGCTTTCAGCCTCAGCACTTCAGGTGTAGGCCACCTCAAGCCATTGGCTGCTTCTAGTATAGACACGGTTTCAGAGTATGGTCATTATAGTTAGTTCAATGTAAGATCAGTAAAAGTCAATGTGCATATGAATGGCTAATAAATATTTAGACAACTGTGAAAGTTTACTGTACACACTTGTGTGGGTGTGTTTGTATGTATACACTCCATGTATTTGTCTTACTTTATGAGGCCAGAGTGTCACCTGAACAAACACTTACACACACCTTTCTGCTGTATCTCCATGAACTTTCACAGGAGCTCTGGCCTCCAGTGGGAACTTGGGGAGCTCCTTTAAATGTCTCCATCAGATTTTGATGCCCGGGGCTGTCCTCTGTTCAACCTTCTTATATTAGATCAGCATCTGAGAGAGAGAGAGAGAGAGAGAGAGAGAGAGATAGAGAGAGTTGTGGTCTCAGTAGTCTTTTGAAAATAGTGACCCAGATGTTTGGATGATTATCTTATCCACAAAGATACTTTGCACAGTAAATGTTTTCTCAACTGCTCTTGTGTGTGTGTGTGTGTGTGTGTGTGTGTGTGTGTGTGTGTGTGTGTGTGTGTGTGTGTGTGTAGGCCTAAAGTGTATAAAATAATGTTAATATCTTACTCTCTCCTCTTGCAGGACTGCACTGTCTATGAAACAGAAAATAAGATCCTCCATGTGGTAAGCATTTCTTTTTTGATTAACACTGCAATGTGAGCCCTAATGTTGCTCCAGTGAGCTCTGCCCCCTGTCCCTCAATTACAGGAAAATCCGCGAGCACACTCTCTGCAGTTCATACACACACTCGCTCTGGCGGTTATTTCTGTGTGGCAGACAAAATGTAAACTCCTGACTGAGTTTACGACCACACAGTGACGTGATTCGATGTATTTGAATGTTGATAGCAAGAGTTTGTATCAATGGGTTTGTTTCAGTGAACAAGTTCAAGAAATGGATTCACTGATCTGTTTGAGTCATCAATCCACAGTTCCCAAATATCCCTGTATTTTTGCCCCACGCATTTTACTTTTTGTAGTAATAGATTTAGTATTTTGTTTAATATTGCTATTATATCTCTATTATCAATCAAGTTATCTATAACTAATTAATTACTATGTACATTAGGGTGTTTCTTAGTTGTATTTAAAGGGATAGTTCAGCCAAAAATGACAATTCTGTCATCATTTACTCATCTATCATGTTGTTCCAAACTTGTATGGCTTTCTTTCATCCGTGAAACACAATTGCATCGGTCTTCCGATAAAAGTGAATGGTGACTGAAACAGTCAGTTCCTGGCTATTCTGACTAACATCTCCCTTTGTATTAATCATCGTATGAAAAAGGTATACGGGTTTGGTGTAAATGATGACAGAATTTTAATTTCTGTGTGTACAACCCCTTTAATGTAAATTTTTGTTTGATGTTGTCACCCTAATTTAGGTCACAATGGTGTCTGTTCCAGATAAGAACCATTATTCAAGACCTGTTAAAGAAAATATAAGATTGTATTGCTTATGGCTCCAACATATCGCTCACCATATCGTTTTACTCCCAAAAGGGTACAAGGTGCTTGAAGTACTTTAATATGGCTTTTTCAAATTTAAGTCCTGGAAAACCCTTGAAAATAGCCATTTTTACCAAAAGGTGCTTAAAAAGTTCTTCAATTATAGAAAATAATAAAATAGGTTGCTTAAATCATTTAATAAATGAAATGTATTTACTTATTTTTGGAAAAACATGACGACAGACCACTAGACCACCGATGAAGCAGGCAGTAAAAATCAACTCTTACTGGAGGATTTAAAATGTATATATATATTATAGATACTGCTATGGTGGATTTAACAAGTATGAATCCTTGCAACTATCAGTTTTTAATAAATTTTTTTTATAAGATGTAAAACATTCTAAGATTTAAATGCTGATCAATGGAGGATTCAGTTTTGTGAGCCATATAGCAACCCTTGTTAAAGACAAAAATAGGTTATTTCTGACAAAATTTGTGTCAATATCGAAATATGTTGACAAATGTGTCCCTCGACTTTTTTAAGTCATGAAAAAGCTTTCAAATAGCGAAAAATAAAAGGTATCATTCTATAACCTAACCTTTAATCATATGAAATGGCTTGACTCTGTTTTGCAAATATTTTAGAAAATATATATGAAATTGTTAATTGCCTGAAAAGAATTTATTGTACCCTTCAGCTGGTACACCACTTCTATGACATGTAAAGTTCTATAAGTATTTATTTTGCTCTTATTTTTAATAAAATAATTACTGCTAGGTCAAACAAGTGTGCAAAAAAGCAAAACAAAATTATAATTAATAATTTCAAAAGAATGTTTGTCCCTTAATTTCATGGCAATGGCGTTATCTTTGTTAAAACCTTTTTATGTTTTTCCTTTTTTTTTTTTTAAATACAAAAAGTTGTGGAAAACAATTTTTAAGGTCAAAGTTCAGAGGCTGCTTAAATATACATATAGTGATTTTTCCCAAGCATGTTAAAAAATTATTAATTCACATTTTAACATCGAACAAAAATAGTTGTTGTTGTACCCCTTGAACCCTCAAAATGTAACCCATTTAACCCTTATTAGTGTGAACGTGCTTCATTTGTTAAACAAAATTAAATAATAAAAGAAAGAACAACAGCCAAGTTGTCCTTTATGAATAAAAATGAATGTCAACATGTTACAAAATGTTTACCCTCAGTGTTGATATGCAAAAACTGAACTGAGTGGAACATTTAAATATTTTGTAAGTTAGAAAGACAAAACTTTTTTTTTTGAGAATGACCCATTTGCAATTTTGGTCTGTTCCTCGCATAAATCTGTAGTGTGACTTTAGAAAACATGGAACACAGCACATGAGTTATATGGACTACTGTTTACAGTCCCAGTTATTCACTTTAGTTGTATAGCGAAGTGCTTTTTAAGGGAGCACACTACAGTTTTGTCATGAATTAACCAAGAAATGTTACTGTGAGAATATGTATTTAAAGATGCACACTGAGATATTTTGTACTTGTTATAAGTGGTGTTTTATAAAAATTAATTAACTGAATGAATAAAATATTTTTATTTTAAATGAAAAAATAAAGAAGTTGTTTTAATGACATCTCGAGCATAGTCCTCGAAAAGTCATTGAAACTCCTTGAATTTAACTTTGAAGCATCTGTACAAACCCTGTCCCAAACAACCTTCTCAGTCCAGTGACTTACAAACACTTTGCAAACACTTTGTCCGAATCATTAAAATGAGCTGGCTTAAAAATTAAATTCAGGATTTGTCCAGGGACATCGTCCTTTCAATGCAACATTGAAGTTAATTGCATGGAGACTTTTGTATATTTTTTGGTAAATAAACTTTTAAAATAGTAATTCCTCTTGTCAGTGTTTTACAGTGTTAAAGGGATAGTTCACCCAGAAATGAAAAGCCTCTCGTCATTTACACACCCTCATGCTGCTGAACACAAACAAAGATTTGTAGAAAAATATTTTAGCTCTGTTGGTCCTTGCAAGTGAATGGTGACCAGATCATTGAAGCTCCAAAAAAATCACATAAAGGCCACATAAAAGTGATCTATAAGACTCCAGTGGTTTAATCCATGTCTTAAGAAGTGATATGATAAGTGTGGGTGGGAAACAGATCAATATTTATGTCCTTTTTTATTATCAATCTCCACTTTCACATTCTTTCACATTTTAAAGTGGAAGTGAAAGTGGAGATTGATTATAAGTCTTATTTATATAGTGTTATGGATTACTTTTTGCTGCCTTTATGTGATTTTTGGAGCTTCAAAGGTCTGGTCACAATTTACTTGCATTGTAAGGACCAACAGAGCTAAAATATATTACTAAATATTTTATTTGTGTTCTGCAGAAGAAAGACAGTCATACACATCTGGGTAAATTATGAGAATTTAAATGTGTGGGTGAACTATCCCTTTAAAATCCTCAGGTAAGCTTTTAGTGAGCTTAAAAGCTTATTATACTAGTTAATGCTCTGGGATAAAGTTCCCTTCGTAGTCACAGGAGACCAACAGCTAGACTCTCACTTTTGTGAGATTCCCCTCTCGTATACTCTAACACAGAGACCAGTGAGTGTGTGGCAGGTCCTGTTGTCGCCACAGACTGCTGGGCTGGGCACAGCTGTCATTCTCACTGAGTCCCACAGCTATAAATACCTTCACATTGCGCCTGCGAGCAGCAGATTTCATTCCCCAGCACCACCCCACCTCGACTACTGACTGTAGGAGGAGAAACAAACACACCAATGATACCAGATGAAAGGAGAAGCAGATGGAGAGTTGAAACCAAAACAAAAATGAGAATTAAAATGCTACAGGACCCTGAAAAGGGAATATGATTCGGCACGGTTCTATCAGAAATACTAGACAGACAAATCCAGATATATTATTTGAATATCTGTGGTTTTTACTTAAAGTGAAAGACACCCAAAATTATATGTATATAATGTATACTTGAAAAATGTAATTCAAGATTCAGATGACAAAAATACCAAATCACCACCTGCTAACCAAACTATAGGTAGACCGATATAACAGTTTTACAGATTAATCCGTGCTGACTTTTTTATTGCCATTGTAATATATATTTTTTTTAAACATCGTATAAATTGATACAAATTTTTGTATCTATTATTAGCCGAATAATCAGTTATCTGCCTTTCCCATCACCTTAGTTATCACATCGGCAAAATCCACTATTGGTCGACTGCTAAACCAAACACCTGCTGCCAAAACAGCAAAAAATCAGTAGATAGATAGATAGATAGATAGACAGACAGACATATAGATAGATAGATAGACAGACAGACAGACTGACAGATAGATAGATAGATAGATAGATAGATAGATAGATAGATAGATAGATAGATAGATAGATAGATAGATAGATAGATAGATAGATAGATATTGCAAATATTGTGAATACGCTGTATATACAGTATAAGAAAGGAAAACAGAGTCATTGTTTAGATGGTTGTGGCAAGACTAAAGCCACAATATGCATGGGCAGAAACAACAGCCTAAGAACCCAATTATTCCCAAACCAGTACTCAACCACTAAACAATCAACTTTCTGCCAAATAATACAAACCCCTCTCCAAACCAACTTATCATCAACTTACCATAATATTCTGTGACCAGCACAATGCCCCATGACCCACATTAACACACAGCTTTAATCTTAAGCATAACACAGTCCTTCCCAATGGGAATGACTTCAGTACATAATTTCCACAGCACCTGTTTACTCAAACTGTGCCGCACAACAGCTGAACACAGACTTCAGCTATAAGATGTTTATTTGGTTTGATCATAACTTTGAATCAGAATTATATCTAATGAATGTTTGCTGAAATTATTGCCCAGTGTAGCAAATACATAATAGTCTACAACCTCATCACTCTTCCGTGGTCTCTCACTCATTCTCTCTCAAAGTGTAAGACTTTGTCTGGAGTGTGTGACCACATCATCTCACTGTCGTCAGACCCCCTGGTCTCCCAGTCTGCACATCTGGAGGTGGTTCAGCTGCCTAACATTAAACCTACGGAGGGTCTGGTAAGATCTCACACAGACCCACACGACCCAGCTGCATACTGTAAATGAGGACATAACATACTGTTCTGCAAAGTCAAAATGCAATAATTACACAATTTAAAAATTGAGGAATCAGGTTTCATAGATTATGACCTGTATTGTGATTGATGGGTTTGGCTCTGTTAAAGTCAGATTTGGAGAAAATGGAGTCTAATTTATAGAACTCTTTTTTATTTTCTCAGTGTTGCCATAGTTACTGCTTTCTGGCTTTGTAGAGCAGCATATACTTCTATTGTTTTAATATAAAGATATATACTAGTATACAGACTTGCACTAACCCATCAATTTTTTTTAAATGAAACGATTTTAATTATGAATAATTTCTACCTTTGATACACGGATCTTGTCTAATTAATCTAACTTCTAGGGACATAGTCCCCATATTACTGTAGTTAAGTTACCCACACATACTGTACATTTATATTTGATTATGATATTGTGATCATGTAGGTGTAAGTGAGGTACAGTATAAAGTACAGTGTGTGTGCATGCGTGTGTGTGTGTGTGTGTGTTTGAAAGTAACAAAGCTGGTGTTACACACTTCCAAGGGCTAAGCAGAAATGTGATAGAGCTGAAATGTAGACTAGACTGAAAGCTGATAAAACATTTTGCTCTCTCTGAGGATTATAGAAAAAGAGATAGTGAGTGTGTTTCTATTTGTCTGTGCATGTGTCCTTATGATGAATGTGTATATGTGTGTAATTTCCGTTCATTTGTTGAACTTCTGTCTGATCAAAAGTGTCTGTTATTAGAAGTAATTTCTCTTCTCTAGAAGACTAGAGTAGAAGGGGTAGAACCTGCTTTGAAGTATTTTTTTTTTAATTCATGTATGACAGAGAGGAAGAGATTATTAATTAGAGACTATAAATCAGTGTCATTAATTTTTGCCTGTGTGTCTATTATTTCTTAAAGGGAATGTACATTAAATCTACATATGATGGACTTCATGTAATCACAGGAACCACAGAGGGGGTAAGATCCAGCTTTTGTGTGTGTGTGTGTGTGTGTGTGTGTGTGTGTGCTCAAATTCATTTCTTTATAATGTCAAATAGGCTGTAGATAAAAGTAATGAATCTCAGTAATTGATCCATCACTATTCAGCCATTACCGCTGACTCTAAAATCAAAGAGAGACAGAGGGAAAGAAAGCAATACATACAGGAGTTGGACAATTATCTAAAAAAAGACCTTATGTTCATGGGACTAAAAGCTCATCTTATTGATTCACCCGGTATAGTGCAATATACCCATAGGAAAGAAACATCACAAATTAAACTCTCTTTAAACTAATAGTGTCAATAATTTTTTATTTGTAATTTTACATATGTCTCCTGTAGAGTTTCAGAAAATATTGCTAAAAGTCTCTATGCTCAAATTTGCCAAGATACCAAAGTCTTTTGGTAAAAATTCTGAGACTTCAATGTGAACTCAAACTTGAACTTGCTGCCTTCTCCCCTATCATTTTCACACAGAATACAGTATCTCCATTTAACATCTCTCTCTCTTTCTCAGTCACCTGCAGACCGCTGTAAAAAGATCCACGCAGGGGATGAGGTCATCCAGGTGAACCATCAGACTGTGGTGAGTGTTACTCACACTCAGTCATTTGGGGTAGAATTCACTAAGAATAAACATCACCCCACTCATTATGAATAAAGTGCAGTCAGTAATACATTATGCCTAATTTGCATTAAAAAGAGGCATTTTTGTACTGAAAAGAATGACAGTTAAGGTTCGGCGGTAATATTCAGGCAGATTGCGCCTGGTCAAACTGGATTGGTGGTAGTGAAAAAGAATAGAGTGTTTGTGCTGAAATTCCATAAGTGTTGCAACTGTTAAGTGAATTTGCCCCTCAGTCCACCTTGCTCATTCTACTTCTCCTTTATGTTATCATCCAAACATAAATCCATTTATCCGTCCATCCGATCCATCCATCCATCCATCCATCCATCCATCCATCCATCCATCCATCCATCCATCCATCCATCCATCCATCCATCCATCCATCCATCTTCCAGAGGTCTCTCCTTCATGTGTGTATGCATGGAAATGCAGGACTGAAAATGAGGAATATTTGCATTTAAGGACTTAAATGTGTCCTTGTTAAAGCACAGAAATTGAAACGTTGTATTTCAAGTATCACTTGATGTATTTATAACTCATTTTGGGACTAGAACGACCATATTTCAATTTCACTAAATGTAGTCCCTTCACAATGCTAATTGAGTGTGTTACACTTTAAAAAGCATATCTGGGTGAGAGTGAAGGGTGTCTGAAAGCTTTAAGAGTCTGTTAATGAACAGGAGTGGAGTGTATTTTTAAGAGTGATGGTTTATTCAATAGTTAGTTTGTTTGAGTGACTTTTGCACTTCTGTATGTGCATATTGTAGAGTGTGTTAACGGGTACTCTTGTGATTGTACCCTGTGGGTTTGTCTTTAAATAATTGATAAAGAGATGTTTCTGCATATATATGTGTGTGTGTGTGTGTGTGTGTGTGTGTGTGTGTGTGTGTGTGTGTGTGTGTGTGTGTGTGTGTGTCTGTCTACAAGTACTTGCCCAGGAGTTAGCTTGTGAAATCAATTCTGTTTGAAGGGTTCCAGTGTTTGATGTGTATGAGGGGCTCAATAATTCTTTGAATATTTGAATTTAACTCTGGAAATAGAGTGGTGTCTGACAGTAGAACTGGTGAGTCATGACAGGTCTGTTCCTGTCGTGGATGGCACGAAAACAAAAAACAATGATAAAGGTAAATAGTGAAGTGTAAATAACCATATTACCGTGCATTTTTAGGATAGCAAAATAAATATACTGGCTAACCTGTACAAGGGAGAAAATCTTTCCCATATTTTTTTCAAAGCCTATGTGTCCTATCAGGTGGTATTTTTATGCAAATGTATCTGTCGTTTGTGGCTAATACTGATAAAATATTTTGCTCTGTGTTTTCCATGTATTAGGTTGGTAAAAAACACTTGGGCTGTTGTTTATGCATTTACAAAACTGTCAGTTTGCCTATTCAGTTCATAAATTTCAGCATTTTACATTGTCGTTGACATTTTGTTCAATTTCAAAAATGTTGTTAACAGTTTTAGTTCTGTGTGGGGTGCAACCTGATATCCACTGTAAAATCAGTGGATATCAGGTCCTGATGCAAAAACAGTTAAGAACCACTGATATAATAATCTATAAAAAAAGAAAGCTATATGTTCTTTTTTCATTTTTCTGCACGGATACTTTGACCTGTTTTGAGGCCAACAGAAGCTGATTTATAAAGATTGTTCACCCCAAACTTCTCATCATTTACTCTTATGCCATCTCAAACTCATATGTTTTTCTTTCTTCTACTGAGTACAAAGATGTTTTGAAGGATAAATGATGTCTCTTTGTCTATGTAATGCAAGTCAATGGGGATCAAAACTTTCAAGCGGCAAAAAGGACATAAAGGCAGCATAAATTACCTATAACTCGAGTGGTTTAATCCATGTCTTCTTATGTGATATGATCGGTTTTGAAGGAGAAACAGACCAAAATGTAAATCCTTTTTCACAATAAATCTTGACATCTGCAGTCTCCTTGGCACACTCGTGAGAGATGCTTCATTACACTTTCTGGCGCTTGACGCATGAGTTTAATATGGCATAAGGGTGAGTAAATGATGAGAGCATTATAATTTTTGGGGGAACCATTCCTTTAAGATGATCTTTTTCTCCTATTTTACCTCTTAAGTTTTAGAATTCAACTTATCTATCAGTTCTTTTCTTGTACTCACACATCTTCAATCACTTTATTGTTGTGGATAGGGGTGCCATTCTCTTTTCATGATCAGTAACACTAAGGCCTCATTAATCTTCCTGTAATTAGATTGTTGTTACCTTCATAATTGTATAAAAGTGCCTCTAATGTGTGAAAAGCGAAAATTTGGCTTGTAGGGAAACACAGCAAGCACAGCTCACAAAAAAAAAGAAACCATTATCGTAAGACTGAACGGTTCATGCTTGGGAACAGCCACAGCAGGCGTTAAAGAATGGTGCATTGTGGGAGCTGCTCTATACATAGTAGCCTCAGTGCTGATAAGTCCCCATGTCCCTTAGGATCAGTTTAGATGCCCTGTACATCCAGCCTGTCTCAGTGTGTGTGTGTGTGTGTGTGTGTGTGTATTTGTGTTTGTACTGCATGCATGTGTGGACCTTGTATGAGTGCATGTTAGAGAGTCTTTATATAGTTGTGGGTCATGGTGTCTGTGAAGAGCATGTTTAGTTTAAAATATACATGCACGTGTTTGAGTAGTTGTTTAATTTGTCCTCTGATAGATACATCGGGGTGGCATATTCATATTTGAAATATTAATTTTTCACTTCATTTGTGGTTATTGTGGTTACACAATTATTGTGGTATTTAAACTAACATTTAGCTTAATTTAATAAATAATCTGTTACTAATCTATGTCATAAAACATATATAGCTATTTTATATATTAATATAATAACAAATAAATAATAATCATAAAAAACACATTTTAAAATAACAAAATATTAATATGAAATCATTTCATAAATAAAAATGGAAAAATATGTCAGAAAATATTCAACAGTAAATACAAATGTTTAAATACATATATAAATGTGCAATTTATTTTAACATTTATTTACCTGTGCAAACATTATTTATAAAATAATGAATACAATAATTTCAGAAATATCATTGGGCATTCTGTACATTACATTATGACTTTTGTTTCTGCAATGTACAATATCATATTGTCGTGATTTTGCAATTAATCTCACTTCAAATATGAATATTTACAGGTAATGTCAAGCTCCTCTGTAGAATTTAATGTGAAATCAATTGACAGATTAACCTCATTAGGGAGCACTCATTCCACATAATAAATTAATGAACTTAATGATCTTGCACTTTTCAGTATGTGTTGGAGTGCATGTGTGTGTGTGTAATATGTTGAGTTACATTCGCTCCATATTCACCATAGGCGAATATAGAGAGACTAATGTTAGTGTTTTCTGGTAGACCATGTTGTCGCTGTGTGCCGTTTTGTGGAGTCTTATGTATGTTGACCCTATGCTTGTTGCTGTAGGTGGGCTGGCAGTTGAAAAACTTGGTAAGCTCTCTGCGTGGGGACCCAGCCGGTGTGACATTGACCCTGAAAAAGCGTCCCCAAAGCACGCTCACCTCCGCCCCAGCCCTACTAAAGAACATGAGATGGAAGCCCCTAGCCCTGCAGGTAGGATGCTAACCACCTGGCCCTAAGCTTCCCTGCTGAAAAGACCAACATATGTTGTTATTTGGGTGCTGGTCCCCAGCATGGAATGCTGGTAATCTGGCGTCTATACCAAGCATCTTAACTATCTTACCAGAAAGCCTCCTTTTTTTTTGTGCATTTTTGCGTTTTTGCTTGTGAAAAACATGGCTATGCTGAATCGCACCAAACCAGCACTGACCAGCTTTCACCAATTTGGAGCAGCATGGAAATTCATGCAGATCTAACATTATCTTTACTGCAGTATATTTACCAGATAGAGCTTTACTCTGTCCCTATAGCCACCCACTCACCCCTGACCTCATCTCAGACAGTGCAAACTAACACTTTGACTCCATTTCCCATGATGCACCTGCCTGCTTATAGAATACACAGTTCGTTATGTCTAAATGACAGAGCTGCAGGGTAAATTAGTTGCACTGTTATTTTGAATGCTTTTAAATGATTCTCACTAACATATCTGCAAACTGCTTTTGCAGAGGACTTTTTTTTAGTAAGTGTGTACAGAAGTTTGTGTGTTTGCACCACTGAGTGCAGATTAGCTTTAAATTGTCTTTTGGTGGAAGATTCAAGTTTGGTTCTAGACTAGTGATTTTGGACTAAACATTTTGTTATTTTTCCCAGGCACTCCCATAACAGTTGTGCTCTTGTATGCTCATTTTACTTTCATTATTTGCTCTTACCTCTTTGGGGATGTCATATCCATACAGTTCATCTAAGTATACAGTCCATGTCATAACCCACGTCCTTTCATCTACATACAGTAGCAGTGGTGGTCCATCAAAGTAGGCAAGCGAGGCTGGGCCTCCTCAGATGTATTCCAATAAATTATTCTATAAAATTGTCATTTAATCAATTTACCTATCAATGTGCAAAACTCTAATGCATTTCATGTAAAAATCTTTGTATACATACGGTGTGTACTGTATATGTAAAACTAATCCTGGCAAGTTTTATTCACTGCCTAAATGCCAGAGGAGGCTGACAGAAAAGAGGGTCCTCTCTGAAGTAAGGTGACCAATCAGAATGGATATTCAATTGATGCAACGTAATTTGCTTGAGTTAAAAATGCCGCCGTAAAAAGGCATAAACGAAGAGTCATTATCCAATGTAGCAATTCGCTTTCAGTATCACTTAAAGGAATATTCCAGGACAGCATTTGTGGCATAATGTAGATTATCACAAAAATGTATTTTGTCTCGTCCCTCATTTTCTTACACAAAACAAAACAAAGTGTGATAGTGTGATAAAATCGCTTGCTAATCGTGTGCCTCACTGTAACCAAAAAACCAAATTTTTGCTTCTTTAAAGAAAAGGAGAAAGAGTCGAAATTAATGTATGTTGAAAACTAACATTATGCCACAAATGCTGTCGATTGAGCTTAATTCGTATTGAACCTGGAATATTCCTTTAAGTGTGTCAACACTGCTGCTTGTGGTGAATGTAAAAGGTGAAGAGAACTTACAAATTTTGTTAAAATATCGAAGAAGACCAAATTACAGTATTTAAGGATCTTAAAACAAGTTATTAAAACAAGACCATATCTAAATTTGGCATAACGGAGGGGAGTTTCTCTATACTTAGGTGAGCAGATGTTAGATAATAGAATTAGAATTAGATAAATTATTGTGTTGTTTATTATCTGTTGATAGCACTTTGCGATTTGATTAGTCACTCTTGGGAGAATTCCATAGACTCCCAGTTATTATTACAAAGCATCCTGACCCAGAGATCCCATTGCATTGTTTACTGCAGACGGCACTGCAGAGTGACTGCACCATCTCTCTGCTTAGGGACCTATTAATCTCTATCTCTGCCCTTGTGACTGTCTACAGATATTAGTGTCTGGGCCATGTCTGAGAAACAGTGCTTTATTATTACTGTTAACGGTGCCGTCGGATATGTCTACTAGTGTTATGAGCTTTATAATCTGTATGAACTCTGATCTTTAATCAAATTATTTTGTCTGCCCAGCAGCCTGTTGTTCCCAGAAGTCCCACCAGCAGCTCGGCTACACCTACTAGTACAATCAGCACACCTTCAAAGCATGAAATCTCCGCCCTCCAAGACCTATACATCCCACCCCCTCCATCGGAGCCATACACGCCCAGGTAAACAGAGGGGTCATATTCTACACTATTGTTACCTTTTTTTGTCCTAAAGTGTACTTGTAATATTAATCAAGGTTCATGCACCAAAACAGTCATAATTTGGTTTTACATGACCATCACTTTCTCTCTAACTACAGGTGTAAATATTTACTCTGAAAACAATTCAGTTCTATTTCGGTTCTTTACCTAACTATTATTATGCGTGCTCCGTGTCTGTTGTGAGAAGGCTTGTGTAATCTGAGATGGTATCTGTGTCACATTGAATATTAATATAGTAATGATAATCGATTCTTAAATTTCAGATGCATCAGTGTATTTTTACACCCTTACAGAATCTCTAGCAATTATTATTAAAACTCCTATTTTTGCTACTGTACCTTTAAGTCATCTTTATGTAAATTAGTTCTATCATTCATCAGGATAGGCCAAAAATGTTAACGTGTTGAAATGTAATCATGTTAATGTACTCATTAATGTGATGACAATACAGTGGGAATTTGTGAATGAACCATTTTTGGATCATAGTTTTTTCAATGATCAGGGTGGACTGGAGAAGGAGCTTTGTGTTGTGAATGTTAGTATATTTACACAGTTTATCAAACTAATTTTTTTAAATTTTTTTTAAAGAGCATATCCTGTTTCCCTGATATGCACCCTTTTAATGTTTTCACCCATTTCCTTCAATCCCTTTGCTACCATGGTTACATGAATTAGTCGAAGAGAAAATTTACAAAAAACTAGATAACTTTAGCAAGTATCAACATAATATTCTATCTACTGATAGTCTTTTTGTATTTGTATTGCTCCTTTCACAACACACATCGTTTCAAAGCAGCTTTACAGAAAATCATGCATTAACAGAAAGTTAAACTGTAATATCTATACTGTCTTAGTCATCATTGTGTTGTTTGATGAAATATGATTGTGAATTGTGTTTAAAAATAATTAAATAATAATTGTATTTAAAACCCCAGTGAGCAAACCGAAGGCGACTGTGGCAAAGAACACAAAACTCCATTAGATGTTGATCAATGTAGAAAAATAACCTTGGGAGAAACCAGACTCACTGTGGGGGCCAGTTCCCTTCTAGCTAAACAAGATGAATATAATGCAAATATTACTTATGTATAGTGCAAGTCATGGTTTAAGATTATTAAACTAAGTGTTACGTGTCAGTGTTTAAACAAGGATTTTGTTTGAACTGTAAGATTATTGACTAATGTCTGTTGAAGTCCATCATGGATTAACTGCAGAAGTTCACATAGATGCATTGTCCTTGTTAGTTGGCTGATGAAGGTTTTTGTTGGCAATTAATTGATAGTCCATCATTAGACAGAGGTGATGTAGGCAGAGATCAGTGAGGTGCATCGCAGATCAACCGGCCTGTAATTTCGGTGAGGTCTATCCTAAGTCCAAGGTTCAGACAATGGCATATGATGCATCCCATGTCTTATGGTTGGATTTGGCATCAGTTCATGCTCTGAAGTCCATCGTAATAGACAGAAGTGATGTCTGGCTGGCACCGGCTGCAATTAGTCATCATCACGCAGAGACACACAGCAGTGGAGTGCAACATGAAGCAGGAATGGAGCTGGATCCAGCCGGTTCTGGTGACCTCAGTATAGGAGTCCCAAGGTTTAGACAGGGAAACAAATAGAATAATATTAGCGTTCAATTTATGATCAATGTTTCTGGTTTATGGTTCCTGCAGACCTAACTAAAGCAGCCTAATTGTGAGTTGATGGATAAATTAGGTGTATGCCTGGCTAAATAGATGTCTTTAGTCTAGACTTAAACCGAGTGAGTGTGTCTGCATCTCGAACAGTGTTAGAGAGACTATTCCATAGTTTAGGAGCCAAATATGAAAAGGATCTACCTCCTTTTGTGGATTATAATATTCTAGGAACTATTAACAGGCCAGAATTTTGTGATCATCATGAATGTGATGGAATATAGCATGGTAGAAGGTCATTTAATTACTGTGGAGCTAGACCATTCAAAGCTTTGTATGTAGTTAACAGAATTTTTAAATTAATACGAAATTTAACAGGTAGTCAATGTAACAATGATAAAATGGGGCTAATATGATCATATTTCTTGGTTCCAGTGTCAGCACTCTGGCAGCTGCATTTTGGACCAATTGAAGTTTATTTATTGATCTTGCTGGACATCCTCCCAGTAATGCATTACAATAATCTGGTTTTGAGGTCATGAATGCATGAATTAGTTTTTTGACATCAGCAACAGAGAACATATGTTGTAATTTAGCAATATTCCTAAAACTGATCCATGTGGTACTCCATACTTTACTTTTGTTTGGTTTGACAATTCCTCATTTACAAAGTGGTAGCATTCTGCTAAATAGGACCTAAACCATGCTAATTCAACTCCACAAATGCCAAAATAATTATCTAGCCTGTTTAAGAGAATGTTGTGATATATTGCGAGAATGCTGTGATATATTGCATCGAATGCAGCTCTAAGATCTACTGTATAAGAACTAGAAGTGAAATGCAGCCACGATCAGATGATAAGACCAAGCCATTTATAACTCTAAGTGCAGTCTCTGTACTGTGATGGGGCCTAAATCCTTACTGACATTGTTAATTTATACTATTTCTCTGTAGAAATGAACATAGTTGGGAGGATACCATTTCTTCTAGTATTCTCGACATAAACAGGAGATTTGAAATCGGTATATAATTAGCCAGTTCTCCAGGATCAAGCTGTGGCTTCTTAATAAGTGGTTTGATAACTGCCATTTTAAAGTTTCTTGGGACATGTCCTAAGGATAGCGAGAAGTTAATAATATTAAGAAAAGGTTCTGAGATTACAGGGAATACTTCTTTTAAGAGCTTAGTTGGTATTGGATCTAACTTACATGTTGTGGCTTTTGATGTTTCGATAAGTTTTGTTACCTCTTCATGACGTATAACAGTGAAGGATTGCAGTTGCACATGAGGAAAATTATGAGACACTGTTTTCTGAGGTACTGTGACAGATAATTTCATAATTCAAATGTAATTTCTGAATAATTAAATTTTATCAATAATGAAGTCTGTGCTGCGACAGAATATCTGGTTCTGTTGAGGCTTTATTCCTAACCAATTTAGCCACAGTACTGAATAAACACCTAGGGGTTTTGTGGTTATTTTCTATGAGTTTAGCTACAGACAATATCCTTCCATGCACTGCGAAATACCTCTACTTTTGTATTCTTCCACTTACGCTCCATTTTCCAAGCTGCTCTCTTGAGAGTATGCGTGTGATCATTGTACCATGGTGCAGGCTTTTTTCTTAAATTTTCTTTAACGAAGGGCAACAACACTATCAAGAGTTCTAGAGAAGACTGTATTTATATATTCTAATATTACTTCAAATTCTTCTAGACGTTTTGGCTTACTGAGTATATGAGATAGATCTGGAAGATTATTAGTGAAGCTATCTTTAGTGGTCAAAGAATAGTTCTACCTGAATGATAGTGTGGTGTAGATTGATTAACATTAACTGATCACAGCATACAAGAGATGAGGTAAGGATCTGAGATGTCATCCCTCTGCAGTAGAATTTTTATAGTATCAACATCAACTCCATATGACAGAATTAAATCTAGTGTATGATAATGGCGATGAGTTGGTCTTGTTACATTATGTCTGACTCCAAGAGAGGTGAGAATACTGATAAATGCTAATCCAATAAGTCATTTTCATTATCTATGTGAATGTGGATATCACCAACAATTAAAGCTCTATCTACAGTAAATTTGCAAATTCACCAAGGAAATCAGAATAAGGCCCAGGTGATCTAAATACAGTAGCAAGGGCAAAAGACAAAATAGTTTTTTTTATTTAGATCTGACAGTGTCACCTTAAGCATTATTAGTTCAAAAGACTTAAACTTAAATTCTGTCCTCTGAGTAACACAAATCATTTCACTGTAAATTGTAGCAACACCTACTCCTTGGCCCCTATAGATGAGGCTCATGTTTATAACAATAACCTGGGGGAGCAGATTCATTTAAACTAATATATTCATCCAATTTAAGCCAGGTTTCAGTCAAACAGAGTGCATCCAAACTATGATCTGTAATAATTTCATTTACAATTAGTGCTTTGTTAGAAAAAGTTCTAATGATTAGTAGCCCTACCTTCATATGATGTTTATCTTTAATTTTGTTGTTGAAGTTTGACCTTAATCTAAATTAGAGTTTTTTAAAGAGTGAGTGTTTTGTGTTTGGTAGTTCGTGGAACAGACACAGTGGCTATGTGATATCTAGGTGATACAGTCTCTATGTGTTGTAGTTGATGTGACCTGTGTGATGTGTCAAGAAAAAAAATCAATTATTGATTAAGATTAATTTCAAACAATGATGTCAGTGGACTACAATTGTCTGATTAGATTGTGTTATGTTCTGTGTTTAGAGATGAAAAGGGGAGTATCCTGGGTGAGGGTGGGGTGCCAGTGGCAAAAGGGTCAGAATCACCAAACTCATACCTGGATCAAGAGTACCGACGCCGGTTTCCTCTAATGGAAGAGGAGTCCATCCTGTACTGCTACGAATATGACCACAATCATGTCCCTACATCATCCCGTCGAGACAGCACACCCACTTACGGTATGTAAAGACCCACCTCTGTGGCAGACACTTTTATTCCAAAGCAACGTAAACTTATTACAAGCATTATTATTATCTCAGGAGAAATGTTGGGTTAAGCGTCTTGCTCAAGGGCAAAATGGGGATAGTTAATGTATCACCATATGCTGGGTTTAAACCTGCAAATGTTCAGTTACCATACAAGATTTTTACCCACCAGGCTACACCATCTCTCATGCAGTGAAACAGATATTTTCTCTAAAAATATAGAAAAAATATTATAATATATTTATTTTCATATTGGATGTTTGGTTTGTGCCTTTCTGCACACCATAAAATGATTATTTTTTTCCCTGGCTTTACTGTAGTTGCCTGAGGGAATGAATATACGACCCATACACCCTTTAATAATTTGACACGCCACAAGCGCAATTTAAGGATATTCCCTCAATATATTTCTACAAACTAGTTGTACAGCAGTACATAGTGATTTAATTTTTTTTCTTTTTAAACAACCAGTACACCAAATCTGGACAATTATATTGAATCATCTTAAATTCAGTTTTTAAAAACTCATTTTTAGATGATTATTGGCTTTTATTATATTGATTGAATTGATTGATTTGAACTGCAGCCAAAGGAACTGACTTTCTCTATGGATCTTCTAATCATTTCCTAGATATGTTCTATAAAGCAGTGGTTCTCAACTGGTTTTGCTTCAGGATCTAAGCATTACAATGAACATAGAGTAGTAACCCAAAGTACCAACATTATTTATTGTACAAGCATAGACAAAGATGCTTGCAAAATTTGAAATGTCTTAAAATTACCATGAACTGCACAGGCTCAGTTATATGCATAATTATTAATGTTGCATAGGCTGAATAGAAAAATGTACAATTTTGTTTTGTATGTCTTTTGGATTTTGATGGTTTCATGCTCTCAGCCAATAAATTAAATACTATTATAAGCCAATAATGTATTTTTATTTTGTTATCCTAACTGTGCTTGATTTTATGGTTAGTAGCATGTTATTATTTGCATTTAGCATGGTTTTTACTTTTTAGTCCATTAATTGCACTAAAGTAATATGAATTCATATGTGGGTCTGTTAGCATTTCTGTGACAGCTAAAGGGTGTGCGACAATTAATGATGAGGAAATATAAACATTTAGAATTTTAGGAAAACCAAAACTTTTCCAGGGAAAGTGAAAGTAAAATAAAGTAAGGTGATTACTTTTTGATGAAGTAATCAGTAATTTGTAGTGGATTACCTATTTTGATTAACTTTCTCAACACTGAGAACCACTACAATAAATTATCGAACATGTTTTGTGTGGTTTTGCATTACTGTATATTTTTGAGAGGATTTATAAAGAGAGTGTATCGATAACAAGATTCCTGCATAGGGGAGTTAGTATCAGATTTGTAATTAAACTCTAGGGAGCTGGGCTGCGTGTTGCTCTGTATGTATGTTTGTGTATTATTACAATATATACAGAATTGAGATCTCTGCTATAGTTGTTAAATGCCAGCATGAAGCTCTGCAGTGGCACAGAACTGCTGACACACTCTATGCCCACTGCTTCTACAGAAATGAGAGGACACATTAACCAAGTATGACAGTATGTCTCACACAAACACACACTCACACAGACTGGTTCCATTGGAAAAATGGATTGTGCACTGTCATTTTACTTCCATTTCACACACACAAACAACCTGTAACATGTACATGTTGTTTGTATTTTCAGGTCGTCTAAGGCCCATCTCTATGCCTGTAGAGTATAACTGGGTTCCTGACTATGAAGATCCAGGTAGACTGAAGCGAGAAGGACGGAGAGGTGAGTTTCTTTCAGTTACAGTGAAAAAACAAAGTTATATATACACAGATCAGCCACAACATTAAAACCACCTGCCTAATATTGTGTTTATCATCATTTGAATCAACATTTAACCCCCATTATGCCTCAACAAATATCCCTGTGGTCACACTTGAGTATACACACACAAAATATCTATAGGGAGAGATTGTAGCAGGTAGATGAATTTTAATAACATTAACCTTCCCAATCATAGATAAATGTAATGAAGCGCACCTGCTCACATCGCTCGAAAACCTTTTTATTAAATGGTCAAAATTAACTCTAACTAAATCACACAAATTTGCTGGGAATAAAATACCTAAATACTTAATGCCCTGTTTTGGGCACTGGAAGGCCCCGGCTGAAAAGCCATTACTGGGCAGTACGTTGCCAGAGCCAAAGCTTCAGATTTAGACCAATTAACTTTTTATAAAATAACATATAAAGGGAATTAATTATTCTGTGGAAGCAAGGCATAGATCTAGTGGGGTCGGAAACAAATAATAAAATATCATCTGAGTAAAGCAAAAGCTTATGCGCCACACCTCCCGCCATCACCCCTGGAAAATCATCCTCCTTTCTTATCGCGGCTGCTATTGTTTCCAAGGCAAGACTGAACAATAATGGGGAAAGAGTGCAACCCTGCGGGTGCCCCTTATACAGAGTAAAGTAATCTGAAATTAATCCATTTGTTTGTACCGCCACTACCGGATGTCTATAAAGTAACTTAATCCATCCAATAAAAGTATTCTTGAACCTGTACATTTCCAAAATCTTAAAAAGATAATCCAATTCTACCATATCAAACGCATTTTCAGCATCAAGTGAGACGGCAGCGACTGAAGTCTGATCATTCACCACTTACCACGTGATATTGATGAAACGGCTAATCTTTTCAGAAGAGCTTCGGCCCCGAATAAACCCCACCTGATCTATATGTTTAAGAGATGTCATAACTTAATCGGTTAACCAACATTTTTAAATATTTTAACTTCTAACTGGATCAGGGAAGTTGGATGGTAACTCTTACACTTGCTTGGATCTTAGTCCTTTTTAAAATTCAGACTGATCTGGGTGTGGCAGGGTGGAGGGTGGGGCTGGGTCGTGATTCTACACACCCGGTCCCTTATCAGGCTAATCAATGGCTAATCAATACAATGGTGTGTAGAATCATGACCCGCTCCCGCCCTCCACCCTGCAACACTGGGCTTGTGTCATGGTTAGCGGAAGCTTTCCATACTTTATTGATTCCATATAAACTTTTGCAAAAGTGAATGTAGCATAAAATCTAAAAATTTCAGTGGCAAAACCATCTGGCCCCAGAGCATTACCTGTAGGCAAGGCCTTAATTACCTCAAGCTCCTCCAAGTTTATCTCAGAATCAAGAGAATTGTTTTGCTCAGCTGACAGTTTAGGAAATTTAAATGGTTCCGCAAAGTTTCTAATATCCTCTTTAGTAGACGAAGGTGTGGAAATATAAAGATCACGATAGAATTATTTAAAAGCATTATTAATCTCAGTGGCTGAGGAAAATATTTCACCACCAGCAGATTTCACTGAGGGAATGGTAGAAATGTTATATATATCTAGCCAGAAGCTAGACAAAATAATATTATATCTGTATTTCAGTCGGGTCAATTCTCTGAGGCCATTAGATGACATTCGGAGCTTCAGCTCTGCCTCTGCACTTTTAATGTTCCTTACCAATTCAACAAGTTCTTGTGCTTTGGATTTTTTGTTGAATGCAGCATACTTTATGATCCGGCCCCTAAGAACTGCCTTAAGTGCCTCCCAAGCCACGCCCACAGAGGATACTGAGGACCAGTTGGTCTCCATATAGACATTGATTTCAGCCTTAAGCATTTGTTGGAATTCAGGATTTTGCAAGAGGGATACATTAAGCGGCAAATATATGATTTTCTTTTCTTCATATGTGGCAACACTTCTAAACACACCAGGGTGTGATCTGAGGCTAAAATGTTTCCAATTGAGCAATCAACAACAGATGAAAAGAGTGACTTAGATATAAAAAAAAAAATTTATTCTAGAGTAAATCTTATGGAGTAATGAAAAAAGGACAGTCACTACCAGATGGGTTCAAAAGTCTCCAAAGGTCTTTAAGATTTTTCACACATCCTGTGAAGCGTCAGTGTTGATCTAGGGGGCTTGCACACTTTTGCCTCACCATGATCAAGGACTGAGTCCATCAAAAGATTAATGTCTCCTCCCAGTATTATATCATGAGGAGTGAAAGAAAAACGTGAGCATTAACCCCATGCAAGACAGCGCCAACTGGCATCCATCCCTCCAAACTCAAACAGTCCATGTACTCCTACAAACCCCCCCACGACAACCTTGACGTAAGATTACTCAAGTCCGGTGTTTCTATACAAATATTGTGAGACAGAATTAGACAGCAGAAGATAATATATAAAACAAACTCCAGCCAATAGGCAGAATAAACACAAAGAGCATGTAGATTCATCCATAAAACTGTTCTAAAGGTGTGACACTCTACAAAATAAACTCCAGCCGCTAGGTGGAACCAGCGCAAAAAGAAAATGCAGATTCTCAAACAGTCAAATTAAGGTTCAGTGAGCCGGTCCACTCAGCTGTAGCATGAGTACAACAAGATGACCCACTCACTCCAATGACTTTGCAAGAAATACTCCACAAAACAAACCCTTAGCCAACGGGAGAAATAAGCACAAAGAGCATGTAGATTCTTCCACTGTCCCGAAGGTGTGCCCCTCTACAAAATAAACTCCAGCCTCTAGGCAGAACCAACTCAAGAAAAAGCATGCAGAATCTTCAGTGAGGCAGTCCACTTGGCTGCAACGTGATGACTTGCTCACTCTATTGACTTTATGAAGGACATTGCTTGCTGTGGGCATATGAATGTTTAATGGCCATCCTTATCATCTATTCTCAATTTGTCCAGGAATATCAGAAAAATATCAAAAGCGATCTTCCATTGGTGTAAAAGTGTCTTGCATTCATTGAATCGATCACACTTCCCTCTTGTTGAATTCGCAAAGTCTAGGAACAAGAAAATGCTGTGGTTCTTGCAAGAAAGCCTTCCTTTAGTCCTTGCCTTCACGTAACAGAAGATCTTTATCAGATGATCTCAGAACTTTGTCCAGAATTTATCTCCCTCTGTGGATCGACAAGCAGGAACCCTGTGAGCTCGCTCAATTTTCATCTTAAGGCCTGCTGTGTTGAGCAGATCCGGAAAGAGCCCATCCAGGAATTTCACTGTATGCTGTCCCTCTGCTCCATC
Source organism: Xyrauchen texanus (assembly GCF_025860055.1). NCBI lineage: Eukaryota > Metazoa > Chordata > Actinopteri > Cypriniformes > Catostomidae > Xyrauchen > Xyrauchen texanus. The sequence goes on from NC_068316.1 coordinate 11,826,612, forward strand.
AGGGATTCCAACGATATGGACGTTATTCCGCCGCTAATATTCTCCATGTCCTCTAATCTCTCACAGACATGCTCCAAATCCACCTTGGTCTCTAGTGGATTAGCAGATAATACCCTCTCCGATGACTCCAGATATTTATTCCGTATCTCGACATCCCCCACTCTTGTAACTACCTCAGAGAATTTCGCCTCCATGGCAGTGATCGATCAACATATCCAAGTCAGCAACTACCTTCGTCAGCACTGCCGAAATGTTAAGCATCTCTTGCCGCATTTCCCAAATCGACTCCCAGGCTCGAGGCCTGCTCAGGGGCATCAGCTTAAGCACTTAAGTGTCTTTTAATGTCTCCAGAGCCTGAGGATTTTGAGTTATTTGACATATTGTCCTCTTAGAACAGTTATGGAACAGTGTATCTAATCTCACCAATTTATGTCATTAAAAGAGTTAAAACTAGCAAAGTGTACACAAAATATTTTTTTGCCTATTTTTAAGTATCCATTTCAATTGAATAACAAATTTCCATCTAATTGAATTGAAAAGTCTTGAAGAAAATGTAATTAATAAAACTTTTTACATTTAATTTTTTTGAAGATTAGGCAGTTCAATTAGATGGACATTTTTTATTAAATTGAAATGGATATATCTTGAAAATAGGCTAAAATATTTTTTTGGATTGCAGAGCTCGCAGTTCACACGTTCAATTCTCGCATGGCGTCACGTGACTTCTCTCGCTCTCTCTCTCTCGATCTCTCTCTTGCTCGCTCTCTCTCTCTCTCTCGAGATAGAGAGAGAGAGAGAGAGAGAGAGAGAAGAGAGAGAGAGAGAGAGAGAGAGAGAGAGAGAGATTATCCTGGTTAAATTAAGGTCAAATAAAAAAAATAATATATATATATATATATATATATATATATATATATATATATTTCACATTTTCAACAAGTTATTATGGACATGTAGATCAGCAGCGGTATTGCTTCATATTTCCGAAAAATGACACCGAATATTGAGAGGGAAAATATGTAATCGGTTTGTTTTTAACGATTGGAATTTGATTGGATTGTAAAATTTAAGTTATGGTGTTGTTAGTGGTAAACTATGGTTTTGTGGATTATCGAGGAGAGTTGTACTCAATTTAAGTTTGGAACATGAAAATAAGGATTATCTCTGGGTGGACAATGAAACTGACATTAAAGGGAAACTGACATTAATGGACATTAAAGGGGAGAGTAAATTGTTTTTGTAAAATAATTTTTAGAATAATGTTCACCATTTAGATATTTATTAACATTTTGTCATTGACATAATTTTGTCTTTCAAGTCAATATCTGTGAAATATTCGTGTTTAATATTTAATCATCATTTTCAAATGGATCTTTGTGTATCTATACATCTTTCTCCTCTTTTGTCACATTCTTTTGGATTTCCACTTGTTCTTTCTTTACTCTCAAGAGTGTTTCTTTGTTATTACATTCTCATGGCTCTTATTCAGCAGTGATGTTCAGCTGAGCTCTTTTCCATGGATCCAATTCTCCTCGCTGCACGGTGGCTCTGGACTGTGCTGGGAATCTCTGATGACTTCCTGTGGCAGCACTGCATGCAGTGCCAGGATAGCGGTAGCAGTCTCTGAGGACTAAAACAGAGCCAGTGTGTAGTAGGGCCAACACTGTCTCAATTGGCATCTGATTTAAAGTACAGTTCAGAACTCCCAACAGAAATTGTTGGACTGGAAGATTGTACACCTTCAGATGGCTCTATATGGTATATGGTTTTTCGAAGCCAGCTTTTTCTTTAACTTTAAATTCAACATGAAATGTGAAGCTTAAAAAAGTAGCCAGAAGGCCCAAGAAAGTAGTCAATGTGACTCGCAGTGAACGCACGAGCCACTGTGAACAAACTTCTCTCTAAGACCTAGACCTTGTATTAAAAGAATAGTTAACCCAAAAAGGAAAATTCTAAATTATGAACGATTCATTGGTATTCCAATAAAAATCTCACAATGCAATCAATTCCTGGTGGATAAAATCAAGTCCTATCTTAAGTTTTTCGTGTTTACTTGTAAATGCATCATATTAAATAAGTAAAATGAACGGTGATTCACGTTAACTTTAATGATTTTTTAGTTGTTTTGAGGTTTTGACATCAGTCAGTCCCATAGATATCTTCATCACTTCCTTATCATTATGTCAAAGTCTTCCTCATCATTGGCTACGTGGTTGTTATGTGGGCAGTAGCCTTTGTTTTGACTCACTCATGTCGTGTCTTACTGCTTTCCCACGCTAAAGTGTTTGTTTTCTTTCGGTGGTCTCCTTAAGGACTAGCTGCTGTCCAAACCTCTCTCTGCTCTTTCCTTTGTGCCATTTGTGTGTCTTTTATATGTGTTTGTGTGTTTGAGTGAGGGGGTGGATGCTCTGATCACCTGGCTGTGTCTCCTAGCTGCTATTTGATCCTGTTAACAGCTCTGTTTCTCCATATTGTGTAGAGATTAGCATCCTGATAGCTCTCTTATAGCCCTCTCTTTCACTAACTCTCTCTTTTCCTTCAAAACTCCAGGCAAAAATGCAGGTGGTAAGTCTGCCAGATGATGGATGATTAAGAAAGAAATAGGCACTCGAAGGAGATTGTGAGAGCAGGGATGGAGTGATGTTAGAAAAGAATGTGTTAGAATGAGAGAGTGAGAGATTTGAAGGAGGGTCAGTAAGGATAAAGATGTAAAAAATAAGCTTGTCGTTTTTGCTTGGGATTCTGGGTGTTTCATTATTCCCAGTAATAGTGAATTTTTTCACTTTTCGTCCTACCAAAAGCAATCTCTGAAATGCATGCTTTGCATTCAAAATGTCAGTTTTGAGACATTTATTTCCTCAAAGTTTGAAGCAGTGTTGGGGAAACTACTTTAAAGCTGTAGCTCATCAAGCTGCTAATTGCTCATAATTGAAAAAGGTTCATTAAATTTGACTGATTTATTAAAGCTACCCTTCTGAAAAAAGTTACTCTATACTCTATAAGCTACTAAAATGCAGCAACTAACAACACTGAAGCTATATATCCTCTTTAATAAATAACCCATCTTAATAATATATTATTAATGTATTTATTTATTTTGCTATCAGAGCAGTATTTATCTGGTTTAAAACAATGAGGATCTCAATTAGGTAAACAGTATTAAACAGCATTTGAATAGATTTATTTAGACCACAACTAAATACCACAAATAAAAGTTTTTTTTTTTTTTGTAGTAGTAGTCGTTATTTTAACCTGTTGGGAAATTTTGTTTCAACAAGTTTCTAATGGGGCCATTTCGATAATAAGACAAATGAATGGACAACATAGAACAGTAGACATCTCTAAAAGATACATAAGAATGCATTGTCCACAGTAAACATACTATCTACAATTCCCAATCCCCCAAAATGTACACTAAATATCACCAATAAAACTTAAACCATAAAACATACTATATCATAATTTGTACAACTCATAACACAGTGATCAATATCAGCATTTATATAAACGTTATATTATATTGTGATATTTTTGTAATTAAAATGTATATCTCTACAAAAACTCTACTAAAATGTTGTGCAGATGCCTGCACACGTTCAGAAATAGTTCAGTGAATAATATTTTTGAACTGGTGCATTGAGATGAACCAACAAATGAACCGATTCACTTAAATTAATATGACTTGAATCAGATATGAGAGAAAATTACAACCTCAGTTTTTTTCTGCTGTAAAAGTTGCATGTGCAAAACAGTATGAACAAAAATAATTGCAAGTTGCATTTTGTCATGCTAAACTGCTAGCTTGTTGCTGGAGAATATTTTTGAAAACACATGAGCTGCTGTCACGATTTTAAAAAATTAAATTTAATTGGTAGCATCACTACTTTTATAAATTACTCCCCAAAATTGGTTTGAAGAAACATAAACCAACATTGTTATTGATGGATTTGTCTGCACATTGGAACTGGTTTTTAAGATGCATTCACTTGTCCATTTTAATGAGTTTAATGCAGAAGGTAAATACATTTTAATAATTCATGAACTTGGATGGGACAGGGTTTTATAAAATGTAGAAAAACACTAATAACTACCACCAATAATTTAATCTCAAACCGTTTTGTTTTATTCTCTTTTTCTTAATATAATCCAAATTATAATTTAATCCTAATTATAATTTATTGTGACTGTACAACATTTTTCACCAGTCTAGCTAGACATGTAAAAATATAAACCTACCACTGCTTTAACTTAACCATCAGTTAGAATGAAAGCAAGGGGTACAAGAGTGAACTTCTTCTGGAAGCATGATGTTGCCATGGAGACTCACAGGAGCTCTCATGAGTATTTCACATCCCATTGGCTGCTGCCGGGCAACGGTGGACTTGGGCATGGGAGCAGGGAAGCCCAACAATGGCTGTGGTGGTTCCTCAATGAAAGGGCATGCACAAATCAGGGCTACTGGGAGCCTGTTCAATTGGCTCTTAAATATGGCTGTGACCAATCAGCTGGTTATGCCCATTAGACAAGAATAAGCCTTTAGAAGTTTGATTGGTTTTTACTGATTTGGGAAGAGTGTACAGGCTTAAATAGTGCTAATGATAGGCCTCTTTAAATGGAAGGAATCATTGTGATTGGCCATTTGAGGTTTGAGTATTACAAGAGGGGTTTGGCTCAGTTGATTGATGGGAATACTGATGCCAGAATATTTAGGGATTTGACACTGCAGTGACTAGAGTGAGAAACAATGTAATACTTTTAGGAAAGGATTGGCTACATAAGAATATAGTTTTACTGAAATACTCAACAAATCCTAACCATTAGACATTTACAAGATTGTTTATGGCTGAAAAACTATGCATAATGGTAATTTTTCACTGCATGAGGGTGTAGCTTAATGGTTAAAATGTTGTCTGGTAACTGAACATTTGCAGGCTTAAACCCAGCATATGGTGATACATTAACTATCACCATTTTGCCCTTGAGCAAGATGCTTAACAGAACATTACTCCTTAGATAACAATAATCCTTATTGTTAAAAATACGTTGCTTTGGAATAAAAGTGTCTGCTACATGACAAATCGTTTTGAATGTATTTTTCCTTTCTCCTTCTCAAAGAAAACTCTCTGTTGCGGTACATAAGTGAGGAGAAGGCTGCAGATATGGCAGCTCGGAGCATGAAGAGAGACACTGGGAAACGAGGCAAGAAAAAGAGTGAAAAGAGTGGAAGCCCCACCCACTACGCTCTCCTCCCCACCCTCCAAATGGAGGTACTCCGTCAAGAATCCATGAACACACCAAATCCAGACTCCAGCTCTCTTTACCATGTGAGTTGTCTTTGTTCCATCCATGTCCTTTAAAGGCAAGTCAGTTCACTCTGTGGCCATCTTGGACAGAAACTTATAATGAATTTAGAATGTAAAATTATACTTATAGTCATATTTTTGGTACAAAAATAGATTTAGCTGAATAATTAAATGCCATATGAGCAATCTCAAACTATTTTCCAATGATTCCCTATTTGCAGCTATTTGATAGATTATTTATGTAAATCTGTAGTCTGATCTCATGAAAATTACTTGACTGTGGTGTGTGTGTGTGTTGTAGTGTGGGCTTACTCAGTGAGACTGGGCTTCCTGTGTGTGAAGTTATTAAGAGTAGATGTGAGATCTGGCTGTATCTTACTGTCGTTGTTTGGAGGGAAGGCTGAAGCGGATGTTCTTACTACATGATCGCTCACACAAAATACACACACAAAATCTCATAGATGCAATGGTTTTTAAATTAAGGTAATGATATTTACTGTACCCTAACCCTACCGCTAACACGATCTCTTATAATAAAAAAAACTGTTAATATCAGTATTTTTTAAAGCAAAACATGATTTAGCTGATCTATTAGCCTTTCAATAAGTAAGGACTATTTCAAATGTTCACTATATATTTTAGAATATATAACAAATGTGGTCCTCACAAATTCCGTCAAACCTGTATACACAAAGCCATAACCATACCCACACAAGCAAAAATGAGAAATATTGAAATAGATATTCAGGTAAAACTAATAGTTTTGGGAAAAAGTGACTTGCTGTGTTGTGTTATAGTATGCATATGGAGGCTGAGTAAGCAGATGGTGGTTCTGCAGGGGTGGGTGGGGCTCTGTCATTGTATCATCTGTCATAGGGCATGGAGTGACGTGATTGGCTAAGCTCTATCTGAAACTTATGCAGCTGCATGCATGAGTGTTTTTACAGGGCTGTGATTGATCCAGGACTCAGCCATGTGCTTTCTTCATGTTAATATTTAGAAATAAGCTTAAAATCCTGATGCCCACCAACTGCATCAGAGGGATTGTGTTGGTTTGGTTCTTTCTCTCAAGTCTAAATATAGAAACATATAAAGGGATGCCACTCTAAGGTCCCAGCTGGGGTGTCACAGTCTTGCATAAGGGTGACTTTCACAGTGTATCTCACCTGCAGCTTCTGTTTGTAGACACTTCACCATGGTAATAAATGTGTGTGTCAATGTGTCCTGCCTCATCTGATTTGCAGGGGGTGGGGGGAGGGACTCTTAGACTCTGCTTGCGAACTCTGCTGACCACTCTATCACCATGGTACTGGACCAGTACCAGAACCATAGTGCTGGTTTTAGCATTCTAGCAGTCTTGCTATTGTCCTACCTGTAGATGTCAAAGAGAGAAGAGATGAGATGAGAAGAGGTGAGATGAGATGAGAAGAGACAAGGTGTGATAAAAAGTGTTGATGAGACCAAGAGAAAAGACGTGAGGAGACAAGAAGTGGTGAGAAAAGTTCTGTTTGTATGTGGTCTGGAGCTGCATCAGTTGCTGTTGTTAACAGTGGGGCTTTAGTGCCGACGTTGCAGTCTGAATTTAAGTTTCCTTAATCAGTGCCAGCACCCTGACCTCACACTCAAGGAGAATGCTCACACATTCTGACCACTGGGGACACACACAAAAGCATAGCCCGTCGCAACACTTTAAACATAACCCAGAGCCAGATACAATATTTGTGCAACCTCCCTGACTTCATCAATTCCCATTATAAGAAAACCACAGTCAAAAACAGACCCCTTGAGACAGTAAGATATCAAAAATGACACTTACCTACAGGTTTAATTTGAAAACACTGTTACAAAAGTGATAAATGCACATGCTTTGTGGCAATCATGGAAAGCATATGCCAGCATGTCAGTTGTCACAGCAGAAGACGTCTGCACCATATGTCTTGTGAACCCAGAGCCTGTTGCCATGTGGCATTACGCTGTAGCCTGATGGTCCCAGCATGCTTCCTCCAAGAGTAATGTGAATGGAGAACAATAGTTCAGATTAGCAATTTGCTTTTTTAATGATGCTAAGAGACCTGGAGCAATTTGTATTACCCACATCAGAGACAGAGTGAAAAAGAAACCAGCAGTTGGTTTCAAGCTGGTTTATGCTGGCTGGTCCTGATTTGGTGCAACAAGGATGAGAATGGATAGTCATTTCAGAAGAAAACATGGTGTAAGAACAAGAGATGGATAAAGCAGTGGACAAAGTAGAAAGAAATTAGGAAGAAGTGGCTCAAAAAACAAGGGACATACTGTAGATAAAAGATAGAAAGAAAGTGCTACCCTGAATGGAGAGCTATTCAGTAATAACAAGAGATGCAGGTAAAGTAAAAGTGCACATTTATGTCCATGCCACATCCTGAGATGTAGCCACCTTGTTTCCTCAAGGCAAATGGTTCGTAGTCTTTTCATATTGCCGTATTTCTCTGAGGATAATGATTCCTGATACAAAAGTCATGCATTTTTGGAGATCTTTGGACCACTGATGCACATCTCATTTTGATGTCTTGTAGAATTCTAGTAAAGTAGTATCTGGATGCACTTTTCTGTTTAACATCCAAGTGGCTTCTTCAGTTGCAGAATGTTTGAGATTCCTTAAGATATTGTAAGACTTACCAATCACTGTAGGAATTACCCTAGACCACCACCCCCCACATTTTCAGAGGTGCCCTACTTGAATCCTCTCTTGAACCATGTGCCCTGCACTTAATCTTTACCCTTCTACATTGAGTCATCAATTTTTAGTACTGTATGGCTGTTTTGTCTCTTTGCTAAAGGCTCATATGTCCTGCCATTCTATATTGTGTTGCTATATTCATGTCTAGGTGTGGAATCCTTGGGGAAGTTGGTCTTATTGCATCTAAGTGTTTTTCACAACTCACTTCAATTCACACAACGATTGCAAATCACACCATCAGGGAGGCGATTCCCACTGCGCTTTATCTTGTTGACATTGATTTGTGATGAGGTGAAACACAGATGAATCACTTCCATTCTGCAACCAATACGGGCCACTTGAACAGCATTTTTAATGGAACAGTTTGCAAAAATATAAAAATGATATTATTATTTACTCACAATAATGTTGACAAAATAATTTTTCCATATAATAAAAGTGAAAGGGGACTGGATCTGTCACACTCCAAAAATAAAAAAGTGCCAATCAATTTTTCCATATGACTCAAACACGTTATTCAAAGTCTTTTTAAGCAATGCGATAGGATTGGACCAAAGTGTAAGTTGTAATTCACTGATCATCCCCTACGCCAAAGCTCTGAAATGGACTACAGAAGTCATATGATGTACTTAAAAGGTTTGTTGATGCCATTTATGCCAAATGTCAATGATTTTTGTATGTCTCTTGACCAATTGTTATTGACATTGATATGGCACCATATTTGATTTGAAAGCTACTGTGTTGGCAAAGATTTTCAGTAAAAAATGACACTGTATATTTCAAGCTGGTCCTCACACAACACTATCGTATGACTACAAAAGACTAACCCTAAGCACAGGAGTCGTATGTACTACTTTTATGTTGTGTGTGTGTGTTTTTATAGCAGTTTTGGAACTAGACAGATCCAGTCCCCATTTACTTTCATTAAAACAGAAAAGAGTGTCCAGAATGTTCATTAAAATTCAACTATTGCTCTTAGGCAGCTGGGTAGATTGCATCCTGAGGTACAGGTCAATAAATCGAATAGCTTTGTATTAGTTAGCATTTTCCTTCGGTCAGTGACACTGTTTTTAATAGATGCATGGCTACACAAGTTTAGCTCTAATTTAATGCCCAAGCTCATAGGAAGTTTCTGCGCAGAGGAGAATTGCCACAGGGCTCAGATCATAAATGTGTACTCCGTAAAGGCATGCACATCGAAGACATACTGCTCAATAAACACAGTCGAAGGATGCTAGAAATCTTATTGTCTCTCTATCCCTCTTCGTGCCTTCCTTCTCTCAGGCATTTTTTTGGTCTCTGACTCCTTCATCTGCTCTGGTGTCACCTCTGATTTTAATTTGACTTATGATGGACTGATGCTCAGAGAATGTTTTGCTTACACATTTCCTCCATGTGATTCCACATGGGAGAATTGGACTGACCGATGACATGGTCTCTAGACATTTTTGCCTCGTTTCACTACCTCCTCCTATATTTTATTCAATTTCATACTCCATAACTCCCTCTTATGCAAAAGTATTTCCAGCTATGCCTAATTTTTCCTAATTCTCTGCCTCTTGATTTTCCTGGATTTCTTTAAGTCTGTCTTTAAGGTTGTCTCTATGCATCCATAATGGATATGATGGCTTAATTTTGTTCAAAAATCCAGATTTATTTGGGGCAATAGCAACCTGCCTGTAAGTCTGAAATTAAGCCACTGCAAAATATGGCCAAACCTTAAGAGGTACCACTCAGCAGTGCGACACAGCAACTGATTTCAAGGCACAAGAGACATGATGTAGCTGGCTTAACAGCAGGCTATTATCTTAAGAGTTGGTTTCTGAGAATTAGTTTATAGTAGACTATGTAATTACTAAAGAAAATCTGTGGCCTCTAACAGGGGAGATGTTGCTGGGTTGTGGTTAAGGCTCAGTGTTGGTAATCAGAAGGTTGCTTCCAAAGATTTGTCAGCAAATCTGTATGTGCAAAATGATTCACGGATTGTTTATGATTGTTTAGCTTCCGATTGGTAGTTAGGACTGTCACAGAGACAGGTGTGATTTCTCAGAACAGATATTTCTGTGATATAGGAAAATTATATATGTGGAATGGATTTTCCATAAAAGGATTGTCCCTGTAATTCTATCATTAACGTTGTATTAAAGTTGTGTGGCTCTAAATAATGATTCTATTCTATTCTTATTGCAGTGCCAGGCCAATCTGACTTATATTCGTGTAAACTCAAAAGCTGACATGTTGTGTCTTCTGCTTTATAGACATTTCAGGGATCCTCTCTGCTGTCCAAGACCAAAAAAAAGAATAAAGGTGATTAATTGTCTTTCTTACTCTCATGTTTGGTAACAGTGTTTTTATGCATTTACTGCCTGCATATTTTCATTCAATGATTAAAAAAAAATAGGTCACCAACATAAACCTAAAAGATGCCTAGAAGTTAAAATAACAATTTCTTATTATTTCTTACTTGCATTCTGATTTTTAGAAGTTGCGTTTTACATTCCTTAGATTTAACAGTGGAAAGGCCTCCAAAGTTAGCAACACCATTATGAAAGTACATTGCATTTCCTCTGTAGTCTCAGATTTTTCATTTAGGAACCATGACAATTGCAGTCTAATGATAGTTCAGTGTACTCCCTTAATAGCCATCTCAATATAATATAGGAACATTTCCCATTTCAAATTAGTCTAAGACTGTGTGTTCATAAACTCATTTGCATTTAAAATTTAATCAAACAATAAGCCATGAATAATTTCACCTCAAGTAGTGGGTGTTCCTAGGAATGATGCAAAGTGGAGGTTGTTTAGGTTGCCAATCGTTGCAACATATCACATTAATATAGGATTCTGCTGATGTGTGCTCACATGTGTCCATGTATTGTCTATTCTACAATGAATTTGGACAGAGCTTGTCCAATGAAAATGGTAACTTTAAGTTCAGCCAAAAAGTTCAATTTAACCTCTTAAGATCCTTGCCATTTTTGGGGATTTCCGCCTGGATTTGGCCTACCCAAATTAAAAAGCTTCCCATTCCCACATACTTTGGCCTAAATACACAGTTTTGGTGTCATTTTACAGGAAACCCTTTGAAGTTGCATAAAACACTGCTAAAAATAAAAAAAAAATTTAAATATATGTTGTCTGAACAGTAATAACCCTCCTAAAAAAAGAGGCTTTTTGATTTTTTTTATATAAATTCATTTTTGAAAGTGTATATAACTCAAGCCCTGTAAACCCTAGCAGCAAGCAGACAGTTTTGGCTGTTTCCACTAGATGTCAGCAAATACCTGAAAAAGGAATTTTGTCTGTATCATGTTTTATTTAATATCTATTTCAATTTATTTGAAGGAGGAATATTACCTTTTTTGGTGTATTTTCCACCTACCCAAATCTAAAGTCTCCCCATACCCATATACAGTGCTATAAATGCAAAATCCCAGTGTAATTTTACAGAAAACCCTTTGTCATTACATAAAACACTGTTGAAAGTGGTAAATATGCGCTCAGGTGTCTGGTGAGACGCGTCTGTGTGTTTTGCGACGTAACCTACCTAGTGATCACTTCACAGTCAGGATGCAATATCACAGCCCCTGATTGGTCTATTTGATCTTGAGAGACATTGCCGGAAAGCGGAGGGTCTAAGCTTTACGGCAATATATGCTTTATCCGGATCGGATGTTTACATATTTTCCTGGATTGTTGAATATCATATAACATTACTTTGTGGTGTTTCTGCACTCGAGGGATTACTTGGGCACACAACCACAGAAAACACTGAAAAACGGCTCATTTTGCAGAGAATAACCTAAGGTAAAGGATTATGTAGCATTTGTGGCTAACTGTGCTGTCTAGTGCGAGTAGCACGGCAAATATTCAATAATTTCACTTGTATGTTTACAAATGTTGATTGTATACTTCATGATTCATTCGAAGTGTATTAGATATGTGATTATACCTCAATAAAAAGACTTATTGGAACTTCTTACTGGCAATGAGAGCTTTCATTTGATACATGGTTTGTACATGTGCGTCATATTTGAGCGATATGAGAAATATGCGTATTCAAAAACGCACATAATTATGACACGACTTTTGATGGGTGGAACTATGTAATTTATTGTAAATAAGTTACTTAGTGTAAAACAAATGCCAAAGTGATGCATATCTCAAGAAAGTAGACATTCTAAGCTTTCAAATGGTACCAGATATGAGCTCATAACTCCTCCGCATACATTTAAAATTGGAAGTACATTATTACTGACGTAATTTTAAATCCCGGATCCGGGATCGTGGATTTAGGTACCATTCAAATGTATGAGTTGGCTTACTCAGTATTTCAAGTCAAGAGCAATTAACATGCATTGCATTGCAGTATTACAAAATAGAAATCTTAAAGTTCTATTAACTTAAAATCGGTAGTTAATTATCTTAAACATGTATTGTTACTGATTGCCTCAATTTTTAGTTCTGCTAACTTATTAGGGCTTACAGTGTAGCACTACCGTAGGTTGGAAATGGGTTTTGAAAAATGTTGAACCACAGAATGCCAATCAGATTGAACTATTCCCAAGAGCCATGTAATGACAATTATTAACACATAATGTCCACTTATTTGGCATCCAGCAGCCCAACTCTCCTCCATCAGTAAGAGAAGGATCTCCTGTAAGGACTTGGGCCGTGGAGAATGTGAGGGCTGGCTGTGGAAGAAGAAGGACGCAAAGAGCTATTTCTCCCAGAAATGGAAGAAGTACTGGTTTGTTCTAAAGGATGCCTGCTTATACTGGTACATGAACGAGGAGGTGAGTGAGCAAGTGTGTGTTTGGCTAATACAGTTGTCTTTGTTGTTTCTCGTATCCAACAGCACAGCAGAAATTGCATTGATCTAGAGATGTGACTTTAATTGCTGGCTTTACCCTCTTGTGTTGAAACAAGATTAATGCTGGTCTACCCCAACAAAACAGTGCTCTGTGCACAGCGTTGCTCTAATGAAGATAAGGAACTCCTCGAACACTCTCTCCTCTCTTGCTCTCGTTAACTCTCACTCTCCCTAGCTTTTGATTAATTTCCCCCCGCGTCCTCTTTTTTTTATCACGACCAGGGTGCTGCATTTGGCTGCCGTTATGGGGGTACAGAGGAAGAAGGGGGAGGGTTCCTCTCGACTGGGTTTTGGTCCACTGAGACACCTGTAACATAGTCTGGTTCTAGTATAATTGATGATCTTCTACTGTGTGGATTTTGTAAATGAAGGCAGGCTTACAGAGAGCCGCAACTATTTATGCTTTTTATTTATTTATACGAAGGCTTTAGTGGCACTGCTACAATTTAATGTTGGAAGAAAAATGGAACTGAGAAAATGAAAAAAAAAAAGAGCAGGGAGGGAAGGAATGAGGAGGTGTAACTACTAATGAGAATGTAATGACACTACAGTTGTGTGTAAGTGGGGTAAAGTGTCGTGACATGCTTATTCTTTCTTTCTTTCTTTCTTTCTTTCTTTTTTCTCTTCATCATTTAGGATGAAAAGGCTGAAGGATTTGTTAGCCTTCCAGAGTTCAAGATTGACAGAGCTAGTGAATGTCGCAAAAAGTAGTGAGTACCTTTAAAACACACTTGTGTGTGTGTGTGTGTGTGTGTGTGTGTGTGTGTGTGTGTGTGTGTGTGTGTGTGTGTGTGTGTGTGTGTGTCGAGAGTGCTGGTTTGTACATTTGCATGCAATAACACAGTGGCCCCAATAAGTATTTGAACATTTAAACCACACATTAAATGTACAATTTAGAATGCTTAATGCATTAGGTGTTTTGGTCATTACTTTTAACCAGCTGGTGCCGATGTCATTTTTAGTGGATGTATGAAGTCTGTTACACTTAAGTTCAGGTATCCTACTAGAGTAACCTCAGGTGTAGTTCATCACATTAACATGGACAAGTTCCACAAATATCTGACAACCAGAATGTGTCCAAAAAAGTTTTAATCTTAATTTTAAACAGTACATATATTATTTTGTAATTAAAGTTCTAACAAGCGTCTTTTGTAAATGTTTTGCTTAAAAAGTTCAAATAAATGCCACTTGGCCCCCCAAATATATTTTGGGGCCATTGTAAATTTTTACTGGGTTTTTTCACTCTCTTCACAGTGCATTTAAAGCATGCCATCCCAAAATCAAGAGCTTCTACTTCGCTGCGGACAGTGTGGACGATATGAACAGATGGTTAAGTCGCCTCAACATGGCGGCCGCCGGCTACACAGAAAGAGAGAGGATCCGTCAGGAACAGGGTGAGAAGATACAACACTTTGTGGAAGAGGCAAACAAAGGTTCAGGGAGGACATGGCCCAATTTCACACACTTACTACTCATTAAAAGTATAAAAACTATATACTTCAATATTAATAGTAATAGTACATACTGTACTTTTCAGTATGTGGAAAGACAGTATCCCTGCATTTGTGATAAAACTGTCCTGAAATTGTGCTTTGATACCTCAGCATCTAGCTAAATGAATTATCTTAAAAATAATTAATAGTTAATGCTTTAAAGGGTTAGTTCACCCAAAAATGAAAATCCTCTCATGATTTACTTACCTTTAAGCCATCCCAGATGTGTTTGAATTTCCTTTTTCAGCAGAATTTAGAGCTTATATTCCCAGAATGTATCATAATCTATATCATTAAAAAAATTATACGTTTTCTTTAAAATGATACCAAGCAACTTGACCCTCCTTGTTTTAGCAGAGTTATAAGCCTTTAATTATGGGTATGCCACTTAAACAGGAAATAATTAGAGATACCATCAGAGCTTAAAGATTTAACTAAATTTAAGTTTAAGTTTTTCTACAAATTAAATATCTAACAAGAATGGTCACAAACACCTTCCTTTTCATTGTGCAAGTACTTGTGGGCAGTATTAGCTGAAAAAGCATGCATGGATACACACATAAAAAATCTACCAGGAGTAGTATTCCACATTTTGCAAACTATTTTCAGCGTGTTATGATTTGGGATGCACTAATTATAATTTTGCATACTGACTAAATTCTACTGAGTTTTAATGCATGTTCAGATTGACTGTTATTTGTGTGTAGGCCCACCCAATAAATATGCTCAGTTTTCATTCTCAAACATATTTAAGTCCTCTTGGGAAGTTAGGATATGTCTTAGAATTGACCACAGATGGAAGAAACTTACATTTTGACAGTGTGTTTTCATCTAATGAGAGAATTGGTTTGTTCATCAGGGGTTCAACACAATCAGTTGATCAGAATTAATCTCAACTCAGATCAAGACTCGACTTAATGAACAGATCTTCTGATGCTCTCTACATTCTTCTCTCTTTATCATTCTCTTTTCTTCTACTCTATCTCTTGCTGTTCCTTATAAGATCTTTCCAGAGCATCAGGCACTCTCTCTTAACAACCAATGAGAATAAACACATATCAATGGACATGGTTCACAAATTCATAGACAATCCTCATTACCTCTCAGACACCCACGGAGACAAATTAAGGGCCTAGCGGAGAGATGGGGACAGAGATTGTGTTTAATTCACTAGCTTTGTTTTTACTGACGATGAGACTGAACGCTGGCAGAGTCTGATGCTGATCGTGCAAGCTTACACACTCCTCCACAACACTCTCAGTCAATCACTTCCTTTCTTCACTGTCTAGACCCCATCCGTCACCTACATTCACACTGTCTGCATGTGTGTGTTAGTTGACTACAGTAGTTGCAAGAATTTTGGCTTGTATGGGTAACGTTATGTCTGTTTCTGTAAAACTATGTGGGTTTATCTAGTTTACCGTTTTGCACTATTTAGATCTTGCCTTTTATTTTGAAGTTTAGTTCACTGCTTCCTGTTAACTGTGACTTCCTTGTCATTTGACCCCCTTGTTTCATGTGTTTTGCTCTCATTGGTTTATTGTCTTATTAACTTGTTATCGGTGCTGTTTTGTCATTGGTTCATGTTTTAGTTGTCTTGTTACTTTAGTTTTTGTCATTGGTTGTCTCAGTCACGTGTTTCCTGTTTGCTGCTTAGTTTGCCACATCTTTGTTGAAGACTGTGTCAGTTCATTTTTGCATTTACTCTGATAAAACTGGACTTGGGTAGGAACCTTTCTACGTCATCGTCTCCTTTTCTGCCTGCAAAATGTGACAGTATGTAAACAGTTTAATGGGATGCAGTTTGGGGACAGAGGAATTCTCCTTCTGCTGTCACAATGTATAGAGAGAGTGCAACTGCAGTTATGTGATCCACAGTTGGTTCGAAACAGATGCAAAACATCGACCAGTGGCAGAACCAGGGTGTGTGAGTGAGTGAGTGAGTGAGTGTGTGTCCACTGTTTCGCTTGGACAAGATCCAGACATTTTACTGAGTGTCCTCTTGGGAAAACCTGTATATGTCTGTATGCCTCACATGATCTCAGAAGCTTTGATATAATTATTGTTTACTTTATGGAAATGTTTCTCAAGAAGCTAATGACCCCCTGCGTGCCCCTCTCACACTCTCTCTTTCTTTCAGCAGATTACTGGAGTGAGAGTGATCATGAAGACAATGAGACGCCCTCTACACCCAAGCAGGACAGCCCCCCACCCCCTTATGACACATATCCACGGCCACCATTAGTGAGTCAGCATGCTAACCACCACACCAACACACAAAATAACACACACCCATGCACGGCTCTCTCATTGTGTAATCCCACACAATGGCACTGCTTTATAATGCCTGACATTTGGCATTGGTAAAAGAGTTTTGTTGTGCCATACCCCAGTACTTGTGTGTGTGTGTGTGTGTGTGTGTGTGTGTGTGTGTGTGTGTGTGTGTGTGTGTGTGTGTGTGTGTGTGTGTGTGTGTGTGTGTGTGAATTAGTCAGACCACCTTTCTCTGGTATGGAGGCCACTGTAGATATGCTACCAGACTGAGTCCTCCGCCTAATGTCTGTCTTTCTCTCTCTGTATCTCTTGATCTTTGTGAGTCACTATACTATTCACTCTGTGCTCTCGAAAGAGTGGGTCTTTGTTTCTACTGTGTTACTTTTTCCTTTTTTTATTTATTTTTCACCCCAAAATCAAAAGAAAAAAAAGAAATTATGCTTTGCATAAAGAAAATGAAGCCTAGGACAATTCAGATTGTTGCCATTGTTACATTATTTTCATGGCAATTAAGCACCCCACCCACCCCCAAACAAATTCTCTGTACTGTATTGCCAAAAAATTAATAATGGTCTTCATTCATGAAAGACAAGCATAACAAATGTCCCTAAAATGTGAATTGTTGCATTGAATTGAATAAAATTTATGACAATGGATTACGAAACGTTAACACAGACATTTGTTCTGCTCATGTTTTTTAAATGAGGACCCATTATATATTATTATATATAATTGTAGCATTTGGTGTACTGCCTTTAATTTATGCTGATTTAATAAAAACAATAAATAAATAAATCTTTGCATTACATAATTTGTGCCATTGTAGTTTGGGTGAGGGGGTTGTAGATTTCGGCACAAGTTTCCAAGTTAAATGTCTGACATCAAGGCATTCTATTGCATATTTCTAAGTTGGGAGTTGTAATTTCCAACTATCCAAAACCTCATTCAAACTTGGCACTGGATATTCCCGAGATCAATGTCAGGGAGCCTTCTGTGTGAACACAAGCCAGAGCCAGAATGCCAAAAAAATAATTCCTGGGATCAGACCCTAGTAACATTTCAACTTTTAAAGATTTGTAATGACTCAATTAGGGTTGTGCCGATAGACGATGATATCAGGGATCGACGATAGTCAGAGATATCGCCAATAGCTGATGCCTTTGATGATATCAAGATGATATTTGGCTCGTTTTTCCATTAATGTATTATTATTATTATTATTATCATCAAATTAATATTACAATTAATTTGCCCTGCCATATTTTCACATCGACATCACCGCATATAACCGACACTTGCAACACCGACACACACGTCTGAGGATTATAAAAATGAAATATTGAAAATGGTTTAAAAACAGACTACAAAACTACATCCCACATCATAATTAAATTGCAAGGTGATAGAACTATATTCACAAATTATGTCAAGAGTGCTTGTTATAAAAGAGACACATCATTCTAATACAGTTTTTGCTTGAGCCATGGTGAAAACGGCATGGTCATTCGTCTGCATTTTGTTTTCTTTGCATAGCACATTAACATAAAATTGTAATGATACTACTAATAATAATACTAATAACACTGCAATAACAAGTTGCTGTTATTATTATACGATTAAAAATGATATAACCATCCATACCTCTGCAGTGTGGTTCAATGAATGTCGTTTCGAGACATTTTGCCTCCAGTTTCCAATCCTCCGAAATATTATGGATTGTCACAGACATGTAGGTGGTCATGTTTATGTTTGACAACATCTGTGGTCAAAGTGACAAAGTCAGCCGCATTCAGATCTTTAGTTCCCTCGTTTTATTGTTCAGATCTGGGATAGCAGTGTTGGTGAAGTACTTTCGCCCTGGCAGCTTGTACTGTTTGTCAAAGGTTTGAAGTAGATCTCTAAAACTTAACTGTATGATAGACCATCTCCTTTGCGATAGAACTGGAGACAGCTGCTGTGCACTGGGCCCACATTTCACTGTTTAGTTTGTACTTGTACCGATGATAGATGGCTGACTTCGATCTTTGCCGACCACAGCTTTTCTTGGTGCTAGCTTAGCAGCATCAGCATGGTGGTGGACACGCAAATGTGTATATATAGGGTTGAGACTCCTTCACCGGCACAACTCTCGTGCAAAGTTTGCAAATTGCCTGTGTGGTATCCACGGGCTCACCTTTTGCATCTGGTTTAAAACCTAAATATTGCCAAATAGGTGACTGGACATTTTCTTTATCTTTGTTCGCAAAATGATGGACAACGATAAAATTATTGCCCCCAGCGCGCGATAGTATCGTGTATTGCCGATGTCACAGGCTGACGATAGGACGATCTGACAATGAAGAAAATCGCACAACACTAGACTCAATATACCTTTTTAGATAGCTTTGCAATGTTATGACAGGCCACCTGTTTGTTCATCCATTTATTTTAATATCCCTAAAAAGGGCAAGAACATAAGAGAATTTATTTCCCAACACATTTGGTCCCAAATAATACATCTGTGTTTTTCACTCCAAAATATATTTCTACAAGCAATTTTATAGCTTGTAGAAATCATGATCGAAAAAATGGCATTTGACGTTTTGAAGCAAACTTAATTTACAAATACAATTACTGAATCGAATGCACAACTTAACTGTTGCAGGGGAAATTATAATTTTTTTGTATGTTTGTTTTTTGTTTTTGTTTAAATATAATTTTTCTGATATTTAATATTAATATGCTTGCAATGCACCTTGACACTGTGCTTTTATTTTCGCTTTCCTTTTTTTACCATTTTCACTTTCAAACTGTATTATCCTTGGGATGCAGTGCAGTAGATAGAATCATATAAAAATTATCTTATGAGCTATTTATGAAATTAGGCCTAAATGCCTGAATAAAATCAATAAAATGTATCATGAAAATCTCATACAAGGACCAAAGTGCTACTCGTCATCCATGCAGAAGATGAAATTCACCATCAATTGAAAAGTGGTAATGTGATTTATTTGTTTCCAAGTGGATGAAAGAGCAGGCTTCTCGAGAGAAAAGACGTGGTTATCAGTGAACTCAAGACACTGTACATTAGAAGTCACACCGTGATGTCACTTTTGTTTTTATAGGATTTTTTCGGGAATGTGAGTTCGATCACAGATTACCGGAATTCTCAGGCAGTGTAAATTAACAAAATCTTGCACTCCCAAAACAGTTCCAGATCTACTTTTCTGGGATTCATCCTGGGATCTCTGTGTGAAAGGGGCTTAAATTGAATGAAATGTAGAGACAGGAAAAACAACAGGCATGAATTCTTAAAGTTTTCACACCCCTGCTGAGATGAAAGTAGCTAATTCTTATATAGTGTGTCTTCCTTGTATTCCCGTGTGTGTGTGTGTGTGTGTGTGTGTGTGTGTGTGTGTGTGTGTGTGTGTCACTCCAATTAGGATCTGGTGTCTCTGCATTCCTGAATGTGTGTGGTTTAATTTGAGTGTGTATGTGTGTGGGTGGCTTTGGTTAGCAGTGACCATGTTTTGTGTGTGTTCTTCTGTGCAGTGCTGATGGGCAGGTCAGCCAGAGGCCAAACATGGTTGCATGGCTTTATTTAAAAGCAAGCAAAGACCTATCATTTAAACGATTTTATTTCTTTAGTTTTTCTTTTCATTTCCACAAACTCACACACACACACACACACACACACACACACACACACACACACACTTGTTGTGTTTCCATGTTTTATGGGGACTTTCCATAGACATAATGGTTTTTATACTGGACAAACTTTATATTCTATCCCCTAAACCTAACCCTACCCCTAAACCTAACCCTCACAGAAAAATTTCTGCATTTTTACATTTTCAAAAAACATAATTTAGTATGATTTATAAGCTGTTTTCCTCATGGGGACCAACAAAATGTCCCCACAAGGTCAAAAATTTTGGGTTTTACTATCCTTATGGGGACATTTGGTCCCCACAAAGTGATAAATACACGCTACACACACACACACACACACACACACACACAGACACACACACACACGTAGTGTTTCCATGTTTTATGGGGACTTTCCATAGACATAATGGTTTTTATACTGTACAAACTTTATATTCTATCCCCTAAACCTAACGCTACCCCTAAACCTAACCCTCACAGAAAACTTTCTGCATTTTTACATCTTCAAAAAAAATAATTTAGTATGATTTATAAGCTGTTTTCCTCATGGTCAAACATTTCGGGTTTTACTATCCTTATGGGGACATTTGGTCCCCACAAAGTGATAAATTCACGCTCACACACACATTCATCCTACACTTATTCACACACACACACAGGCACACATTGTTCCCAGAGAAAAACAAATTAGAGGGGAGATTGACATTAACCAGAAGACCTCCAGAGTGGTTTACTTGTTTTTCACAAGATTACAGAGAATGAGCCCATTAAAAAGAGGTTGAAATCACCATTGTAGGAAACAGACTGTTTTTCTTCCCTTTCTATCTGTCTTTCTTATTTTCTATTTATCCATCCATCCATACCTGTTATTTTTAAATGTTGCCAATTCTGTGAAAGCAGAAAAAGCACCCAAAGTCAGGGTGCAATTTCACACTAACTGTACTGCACAGGTTCATGATCTCTATACACTGTTCTGTCCCATATCCCTCCATTTTTCTATATTCTGCACTTTTCACAGAAAAAAGAGCTCTCTCTCTCTCTTCTTCATTATTCATCTGCCTGTCTCAGTAAGGAGAGAGGGTAAACTGCGGCCTGGTCTATTCTTTGAGTCTCTTCATTAGCACACTTTATTCTTGCCTTTTTGCTTAAAGGCAAGACATGGAGAATGAGAGTGGCACTGTGTAAAAATGGCCTGAATTGTAATCGAGGATATTTTAGAAACAAGGGATGCTCCTGGGTGGATCCTAACTGACCATTTGTTCACTCTCTTCTTTTATATCATTCTTTTTTCTCTCTCACACAGAACCAAGTAAGTTGTGCCAGTCCTTACCTGGAACCGAAGCACAGCCGTCTCTCCTCCACTGAAACCTCACAGTCTCGGTCCTCTCACGAGGAGTACCGCTCCGAACCACAAGGGGGCAGCAGCAGTGGAGGGGGTTCTCCTGCTCGGAAGTCCGCAAGCCAGCGGCGCTCATGGCAGGACCTGATTGAGACTCCCCTGACCAGTTCAGGCCTCCACTACCTACAAACCCTGCCCCTAGAGGACGCCGTGTTTTGCGAGCCGGGGGTAGGTCTGTCTCCGGAATACCTTCGCCAGTCAACTCTGCCTGCTCAGCGTACACTGATGCAGGACCATTATGGTCCCTTCCCCATGGTTGAAGGGGAGAGGTACAGAGACTCTGCTACCGTGGTCGGGAAACCCCGCAGCTTCACGCTGCCACGGGACAGCGGCCTGCATGTCCTCCTCACGCCCTCAGCTAGCATGGCAGAACAGCGGGACCCCAGTCGCAGGGAACTCAGCCGTAGTCACTGCATTAACAATGGTGGGTCCACAGTGCTTAATTTATATATTTAGACATACAGTTTATATAATTTGGTGATGACAATGTAATAACATTGTAATTACAATTTTTAAACACTAGGTTTTACACAATCACTGACCAAGAGTGGATGCAACAAAACAAATTCTGCTGAATCAAACCTTGTTTTTTGACTTTGCAATGTGTGGTCATGCTTGAGAGGAAATAAACGGTTCTACAGACATGATCAGCTCAAATCAGGCAACTGAAACATCTATATTAGATTTTAATAACACCCCTCATTATTAAAACTGTAGGCACAGCAGAGTAATTTAAATGCCTATGTGAAATTATTTGGGAGCCTCAATATTAAATGGTTATGAGCAGCACTCTCACTGAGGGACAAGTGCAGGTAATGAAGCTTTGCAGGAATACTATTTTGTCAGATGCAGACACAGAAGATTATTTTATTTATTTTTCTGTCTGTATATCTTCTTGTTTTTCATACCCTCTGTATCTCTCTCTCCTTGTTATATTTTGTGTTGATGCTGTAGGAAGCATAAACAGTGTCTGAGTTGCAGGATTTTTTTAGCTGTGCTGTTAGGTCCCCCACTGAGATTTGTCCACTCACTTTCTATCATACACGTGCACACACACACACACACACACACACACACACACACACACACACACACACACACAACACGCATACACATGCAGGCATTTTCTTCTAGAAATAGCTGCATGCTCTATTACATGAAACTCATTTTAAACCTAAAGCACAGTTGGGGTTCTGTCACTCCTGACCTTCTTTATCTTACTTTACCTTACTTGGGTTTGATTTACAAGAACAGTGCATATTAATATACATTTTTTGTAAAGACTATCAGCTCTAGTCTCTGGACAGGTATAACTAAAAACATAGAATCCCATAAGTAAGGCACATTTCATACAAATAAAGTTATTGTTAAGTTTGTTGTAAGCTGGAGGAAATAATAAAACATAACCACACTTTTGATAATTTTGTAACCATAATGTATAGTCATTTTGAAATTACACATCAGTTTAATTCTTTATTATTGCGGCAAGTTGCTACATGCTTGGCAACAATAAACAACCTTCAATTAGGCTAATGAATTACATTATTTGATGGATAATTTTTTATTCTTCTAATTTTTCAAGATATTAAAAAACGAAATGTTTTTATTTTTGGTAACTGGTTTGAACAAAGGTTAAAAATGTTCTTTCTTTTTTAAATTAAAGTACTCTGTGCTAAGGGTGGGTGATGTACCATTTGCAGTGCTATCAGATCTTTTAAGGAAAAAAAAGGGACATGGTCTGAAAAAACACGCTCAAAATAAGGGACTTGCCTCAACCAATTTAAGTGATAAGCAATTGTTTCCCCAATAAAATATTTTTTTTTTCCGCATGTGGGGGGAATTATCAGCATAGAAATCGTGACAAGCAAAGTATACAGTAACCTATATAAATAATGTATTTTCAATAAATGTATTCTTAACATTCAATATATCCCCAAAAATATTTCAAGTAAAAAAAAATACAAAATGCAAAAATACATCTGGCCATCTAAAATCAATTAATTGCCAAACTATTTGCACTGTTTGCACCGCACCCTGGACTAAACGTCATCTTATCCAGTATGATTTATTTTATTTTAAACATGTAATAATTATTTAATCATTTTTATTTTAATTATTTGTTTTAATTACAGATCTACTTCTTGGTCAGAACCCGGCAGCATCAAATCTCTATTAATGCATTATATCTAAAAATAATTCAGTAAAGACTTGGAAACAACTGAGAAATGTACTATTTACCTCAATATTTTTGTATCTGGATTAACGTTGCATTTATACATAGCAATTATATATAGTTGTCTATAAGGTCTTCAGCATGTCACAGAAGGCTACATCCACAATGTGTATTAAGGCAAATAATTGTGTGGTGTTAAAGTTTCCTTCAGAATCAAAGCAAATACTTATCATGTTCAACAAAGTTTTTTGGGCAACGGAAGTGGTGTAATTCTGCAAATTTACTGTAAAAACCATTTATTATTTACTGGTTACCAACTAATAAATAATGTGAAAAGGACTTTGTTCCCAATTTTCAGTTACGTTCTGCAAAGACGTTGGAACGTTTTCATTCCATGATTCTGCTTATCATTATTCAAATTTAAATATTCAGTATAATGTTTACAAGTCTGCACTGTATTGTTATTCCTTAAATATTCTGGTTCTTAAAGGAATAGTTCACCCTAAAATGAAAATTCCTCCATACCCTAATGTCTATCTTTCTTCTGCAAACACAAACAAAGATTTTTAGAAGATTACGATTACATATACATTTATTCATTTGGCAGACGCTTTTATCCAAAGCAACTTACAAAAGAGGAAAACATAAGCGAATCATCTTAAGGAGACAGTGGTACGAAAGTGCCATATTTCAAAGTTTCACTAGCATCAGAATAATATACAAGTGCAATTTTTATTTTGTTTGTTTTGTTAGTGACTGGTTTAGTGCTCTTGGAAAAGATGCGTTTTAAGTCATTTTTTGAGGACAGAGAGTGAGTCAGCTTCACGGATGGAGTTGGGAAGGTCATTCCACCACCGTGGTATGATGAAGCTGAAAGTCAGAGAAAGTGTTTTTGTGCCTCTTTGTGTTGGTACAACAAGGTGACGTTCTTTAGCCGTCCGCAGTCTTCTAGTGAGTGTATAGCGCTGCAGAAATGATTTTAGGTATGTTGGAACAGACCCAGTGACTGTTCTGTATGCCAGCATCAGAGCCTTGAATTTGATATGTGCATTAACTTGTAGCCAGTGGAGAGAGACAAAGACTGGTGTAACATGCGTTCTCTTTGGTTCATTAAAGACCAGATGTGCTGCTGCATTCTGGATCATTTGTAGAGGTCTAATTCTACATGCAGGAAGGCCTGCAATGAGAGTGTTACAGTAGTCCAGTCTAGTTATGACTGAACAAGCAGTTGTGTGGCATGTTCAGATAAGAAGGGTCTTATCTTTCTGATGTTGTAGAGTGTAAATCTACATGATCTTGCAGTCTTTGAGATGTGGTCTGTGAAATGTAGTTTGTTATCGATGGTTACCCCTAGAGTTCTGATCGTTTTTGAAGGCATTACTGTAGTCGAACCCAGCTGCACGGTGATGTTGTGCTCGACAGCAGGGTTGGCTTGAAAGACCAGGAGTTCGTTTTTGGCTGGATTGAGTTTCAGGTGGTGTTCCTTCATCCAGGCCGAGATGTCTGCCAGGCAGGCAGAGATTCGAGCAGTCGCAGTTGTGTCTTTGGGCTGGAAAGACAAGTAGAGTTGTGTGTCGTCAGCATAGCAGTGGTAAGAGAAACCATGTGCCTGAATGATGGTCCCAGTGATGTTGTGTATATAGAGAAGAGAAGTGGCCCAAGCACTGATCCCTGAGGTACCCCAGTAAGTAACTGATGTGGCTTGGATACCTCACCTCTCCAGGCTACCTTGAAGGACCTACCAGAGAGATAGGAGTTAAACCAGTCAATCACAGTTCCTGTAATACCCAGCGAGGAGAGGGTGGAAAGGTCCATAGAATGCAAGTGAATGGTAAAAAAACTTTGAAGCCCCAACAAGCACATAAAGGCAGCATAAAAGTAATCCATGAGACTTGTGGTTTAATAAATGTCTTCTGAAGCGATCGAATTGGTTTTGGGTGAGAACAGACCAAAATGTGAAAGAAATTGTAACCATAAATCTTGACATCCATATCTGCTTGGCGATCATGATTTCAAGCTCGATTTCACTTCCTAGCGCTATCTAGCACTCGTATGCATCAAGCAATAGGAGGTATAACTGAACTTGAAATCATGATTGTGCCTATAGACTGCAATGGCAAGATGTAGATCTTGAAGATTAGATTGCTTCAGAAGACATGGATTAAACCTCTGGAGTTTTATGGATTACTTTTTGCTGCCTTTATTTGCTTTTTGAAGTTTCAAAGATTTCTTCTTACTATCTTCATTTGTGTTCTGCAGAAAAAAGTCAAACACATCTAGAATGACATGAGGTTTGAGTAAATGATGAGAGAATCTTAATTTAACCTGAAGTATTAAACTTCTGCAGTTAATGCAGCCCGACTGCTCCAACATACAGATGGCATTCAAACGTTTTGTAGACAATTTCAGCCTTAGGTGTGCCGTCTATTTTTGTTTATTGTAAACTTGATGCTATATAAGATTACATTTTTTAAATTGACTAACATTAATAGAATATTTGGCATTCAAAATCTAACCAGGAGTGATGACATCATCATAATATTTGCATAATTGATTCCCATTTGTATTATTTCTTACATACATGTGCATACTTAATTGTGATTGGTCTTGTTTTCCTTACATATATCTATCCATTTCATTCATTTATCCATTTGCACAGCCAACTGAAAATGAAATTATGCTCAGTTTCACGACATCAGTAAAATGGATGTGATGCAGCAATTCATTAAACCAGAACCAAAACTTAAAACCTAAGCTTACCTTAAACTTTACCACCATTCTTTTGTACTTGTATTTGATTTAGGAAATGCAAATCTATTTGAATATTGGTGTCTTTTGTCATAATGCTGTTACCGCTTTATGTTGTGCCTAGGAACACACCTTAACCCTGTAAAAACTGTAACGCTCTGGCTCTCCAGGCTTATTGCTTTAACCATGTACAGTAGTTAGCAGTGAATGAGCGGTATGCTTTACAGTCTCATATCAGAATAAGATATTCTGTCATTTTTTTCTATTTGATCTAATGTCAATTTAGACACACTTCTCTCTTCTACCCACAGGAAGTTGCCCATTTGCTGTTCGCTTGCCACTTTGTTTATCTTACCCGTATTACTTCATCTAACCCCATCTCACTGATTATCATGTCATGGCTCACTTCCATCTTCCTTTATCTCAATCTCTGCAGTATATTTCTCATCTCACTGCCATCCCAATGTCCACTATCTCAATGCCTCACATCCCATCAGCCCTCTCTCACACTGTCTCACTCTTTATTTTAATATTCCCCTTTATTTCTTTTCGTCATGTCAGACGGAACTCCAGCAGTAGTCTATAAATAATCCCAGTGGCTTTTAATGAGTATCCCTCTTATCTGTGTGTCTTTTATCTTTTTCTTGTCTCCATCTCTCTCTGGAGGAGTTGGGGGCATTTGTTAGTCATCCAAAGAGCCCATGTGTGCTGTACCACATACTGAAGAGAAAAGAAAGGCACGGCCAATCGATCGTGACTCAATTGTGTGTTTCCCGGCGGAATGGGAGAGAGAGACTGTTTTACAGAATAGGAGAGTTTTGCTGCACTTCTAGAGAGTTCTAGAGAGAATTGTGCACCTAAAGAAAAATTGAGGTAACCTAAAAATTTAAATTCTCTCATCATTTACTCATCCTCATGCCATCCCATATGTGGATGACTTTCTTTCCTTTGCTGAACACAAACAAGATTTTTAGATGAATATCTAATTTCTGTAGGTCCATAGAATGCAACTGAATGGTTACCAACATTTTTATTCTCCAAAAGCACACAAAGGCAGCATAAAAGTAATTCATATGACTCCAGTGGTTACATCTATAACTTCAGAAGTGATATAGGTGTAGGTGAGAAACAGATCAATATTTTAGTCCTTTTTAACTATCAATCTCCACTTTCAATTCCACATTTTTCTTCATTTGTTTTTGCTGATTCACATTCATATCAGCACCTACTGTGCAGGGAAGAGAACTGATAGTAAAAAAAGACTTATAATTATTGAATCAAATCAAAGAATCAATGAATTATTGATCTGTTTCTCACTTACACCTATCATTGCTTCTGAAGATATAGATTTTACCTCTGAAGTCATAGAATACTTTTATGTTCCCTTTGTGATTTTTGCAGCTACAAATTTCTGGTCAAAATTCACTTCCATTGGATGGACCTACAGAGCAGCGATATTCCTCTAAAAAACTTTTTTTACGTTCTGCAGAAGAAAGTCATACACATCTGGGATGACATGAGAGTGATTAAATGATAAGAGAATTTTCATAATTTTTCACTATCCCTATAATAATTAATAAAATTATCACAAAAAGCTTTAAAAACTTATTAGCTTATTAGTTGTAGGGATTTTTCAAAACCCCTTACCTTCAGTATTAAACTGTGGAGCATAACTTCCCACATTTAGTCCTACACTGTTAGTGCATGAATAATACTGAACATCAAATCATGTGGCTTGTCTAGAAGAGATGTGCTATTACTTTTCTAAGCGACTGAACTTTATGCCCATTGAATTATTGAACTGATGAAAAAATTCCATACACTTGAATTGGAGGGACTCAAGACATATCTTGGGACCAGATTAATTATATGCACTTGGATTTTACATTTTAACTTACCAATATAGAAACATACATATTCTATTTCAAGTGCGTAACATGCAGATCCTGATAGCAGTGTCAGCCATCCACAAGATACCACACTGACACAAAAAGCATAAAATGCAATCTGAGTTAGAAATACTGCTGTAGACAGACTGTCCTTGGAGTCCTTGGTGTGTGAGTGGATAGTGGCTGAATGGATAATGATTCAGAGATTTTTAGTACTAAACTGATTTCCATCTAGAGCCACTCTGC
Organism: Xyrauchen texanus; assembly: GCF_025860055.1. Taxonomy (NCBI): domain Eukaryota; kingdom Metazoa; phylum Chordata; class Actinopteri; order Cypriniformes; family Catostomidae; genus Xyrauchen; species Xyrauchen texanus. Next base: position 11,855,380 of record NC_068316.1, read on the forward strand.
TCTATTTATTAAAACATAATTCCCCTGCTATGTGCAACAAAAAATATTCTACTCTACACTCCATTTGCAGCATATGCTAAGTGAATCTGTGTGGGACTGCTGCCCTCTTGTGGTTATTAATTTTAAACTGGGCTGAAATCCGTCTAGTTTTAGTAACTCTTGTGGTGTCTGGCATTAGCTGACCCCATTTACTCAACCCTTGATGTTCTGTGACAAGTTTGTGAATTGTTTCCATTTTGTGTGTTTTTAACGTGCTAAAAGACAGTGACAGTGAGAGGGCCGGTGTGTTTCATTATTAATCTTCTGTCATCATTGACTCACCCTCATGTTTTTCCAAATTCTTTCTTCCATGGAATTCAAAAGGCAGAATATAATTGTATCTTTTTACAATACAATGAAAGTGAATGGTGACAAAGCCTCTAATTTTTGTACTTTTGTTTTCCATGAAGACATTTTTTTTATAACCAATTAAAATTTTTGGGGTGAACTAATCCTTTTTACATTGCAGACATACAGACATGGAGGGAAATATTTTGTTGGCACAAAGAAACCAAGCACCCATTTCCATCGGTGCAAAGTAACGAATTACATATACTTACGTTACTGTAATCAAGTAGTTTTTCCCAGGAATTGTACTTTAAGTAGTTTAAAAATGGTATACTTTCACTTTTACTTGATTACATTGGCTTGGGAGAGTCTCGTGACTCCCGTCAAATCAAATCACATGTAAAAAGATATGATTTGTGAAAATGGCAGCTGTAGATCGGCGTCAACTTTTATGGATTTGGAGGAAGCCTCAAACACAGTTCCAGAACATCACATGAAAGGGCTATTCGCAATGAAAAAGGCCAATTGCATGATTGTGTCAAGTGAGTTTAACTTGCTCAAGCCAGATATCAGCGTACATCCTGCCTCTAATTTGAAGAAACATAGAGGTAAATTTCATATTTCTGCTTACTAGATTCCATGTCTATAATGTAGCCTGTAATTTATCTATCTATCACTGAGATTATTGGGTTGATGTGAGAGATTAATGCAATGTTATCGATAGGGCTGGGCGATAAAATACTCTTGATTTTTATCTGAAAGAGAGAGTGATGTCCTCGATACCGATGATACATTTTTGAGCCTCTATTCTACATCTAGACCAGGGTTGTTCATTTCATCGATCGGAATGTAAAAAGAACACCACTGGTTGATTGATCTAGATAAAATATAATAGATTTTCTTTTTATTTCCTGATGTCTGTAGCTGTGCGCTGTTTGATTGACAGGCGGCTAATGTTTGTGTGCTAATGCGGGTACGCACCAAAACGATCAAATACACTTTATAATTCCGCCAATTCCTGTCTTGATGAGGAATTAATGTAAACGCAGTCGGTTTGGTCTAAAGTGAACATAAAGCATATTTGCATTAAAATGCTGGACTTGAAGTGTATATAACCCAATTGAGCAGTCTAGTAGGCAATGTCATATAAAAACTATTGATCAAACAACAATAACAAAAAAAACTAGAAAACCACTCACTACTTTTTGGCCGTATAACTTGAGTAGCTTAAAAGTATTAATGTAATAGAATAAATCAGTGACATTTTTAATAACAATACTTTTTTAATAATACTGACCCCTGATGTAGAGAGTGTGTTAATGTGTACAATATATTACCAGGAAAGTAGAGATGATAAAATCATTTATAATTATGCTTGGCCTTTATCAAGTTTTTTTTAATGCCCAATAGAAAAGTATCAACCTTTGTAGAGCAATACTTCAGGCAGAATATTCCACCAGTCACAAACTTCAGAAAATTGTGCATCATGCATTAGAATGAGAACACAACTACTGCTAGGCTTAAAAGTTACAATAATTAAATCAGTGTGGAACGTTGTTTCTCAAAAAGAATACAACAGTGCCCCTCATGTGCTACTTAAAGAATCACCCAAAAATGAAAATTCTCTTATCATTTAGTCACACTCATGCTATCCCGAATGTGTATGACATTCTTACTTTAGCATAACAGAAATTAAGATTTTAAGAAGAATATTTCGGCTCTTTTGGTCCATACAATGCCAACATTTTGACACTCCAAACAGCACATAAAGGGAGCACAAAAGTAATCCATAAGACTCCAGTGGTTTAATCCATGTCTTCAGAAGAGATATGATAGGTGTGGGTGAGAAAAAGATCAATATTTAAGGCCATTTTTACTAGAAATTCTTCTCTCTGCCCAGTAGATGGCGATATGCATGAATAATGTGAATCACCAAAATCAAAAGAAGAAAGTGAAAGTTAAATTGGAGATTGACTGAGCAGGGAGGAGAATTTGTGGTAAAAATGTACTTAAATATTGATCTGTTTCTCACCCATATCTCTTCTGAAGACATGGATTTAACCACTGGAGTAAGCTACTTTTATGCTCCACATGGATTAGGCTACTTTTATGCTGACTTGCGGGATTTTTGGAGCTTCAAAATGTTGGCACCCATTCACTTGCATTGTATGGACCAATGTTCATACTAACATTATGTTCTGCTGAAGAAAGAAAGTCATACAAATTCGGGATGGCATAAGGGTGACTATATGATGAGAGAATTTTAATTTTTGTGTGAATTATTCCTTTAAAGCCTGATGTGGCCCCTGTACCAATCAAATGCTTCCCCCTCTATTGTGTGGAACATGACGCGCCAAGTGACCCTGCTTTTTTTAGTGTCAAGGCATTCCTTGCATTGTTTTGAACATGTTTTAGGCACAACAATAACACTCTCTGTCTGCATTAAGGGAAATTTAGACATTACACATAAACTTTTAATGTAATTGTTTCATACATTATGATATAAAATGAGGATCATTGTATTGAAAATAACTTTTACATATTTTCATTTCTGTAATAATGTAGCCCTTTTATTTTTTTGATCAGATTCATGTAGTGTTTATAGTATCATAGATAAGTGATGTTTTTTAAAGTTGTCAGTCACAAACACCTATAAAATACCTATATTTTGTTTTCTTTCTGGCAAACAGCCATAAAAGGGTATGTAAATTACAGTATGTGTGCTACATTTTTAAATTGCAGCATACAGTTTTTATTATAAAGGGGCATAGATTTCGCAACTCAGTACTCAATACTTCCTACTCATGAGTACATTTAAATGAGCTACTATTTTACTCTTACTTGAGTAATTTTTAGGACAGGTACTTTTACTCTGCTCTTTTTTTTTTAAGAAGTAACAGTACAAGAAGCAAACAGTACTCTTTCCACCCCTGCCCATTTCTCTGAACTAGAATGAAGGATAAGAGAAAATGTTCCTCTGTTTACGTAAATCTGAGCATTAATTAAGCATTTAGCTGTGCCATCCTGAAAAAAATACTTCTTGTGCTGGTTTTCTGTCATTTTCTCCTTAATAGTAACTCAATAAAGGCAAATAACAGCCAGAATATTGTGACCTGTTTGTCTGTTTGTTGTGCAGTCTCACAGTATAATGTGGTCTGCTACTTTTAAAGTCATCCCTCTTTAACACTGGCTTTTTGTGGCGACCCCCACAGGCGGGGAGCAGGAGTGCCACGGACAGGCAGATTCTCTTGGTGATTTGTACCGGGCGCTGGAGCGTGCCAGCCTGTCACCCATTGGTGAGCACCGCCTTTCCACCCGTCTGGAGTACAAACACCTTTTCATCCGGCGTTGCAACGATCCGCAGCTAAATGACAAACTGCATCATCTCCGCATCCTGCAGAGCACGCTCAAGGTACTTGACCTTTGCTGCTGCATGGGTCCCATATCACCATGTGTCCCTTTTTGTCTCATCTGTCCTGTCTGTCCATTCCCCTCCATCTGTTTGATGTCTTTGGGGTTCTGAGGACAGCAGAATTAGAAAGTAGAAATTTGACCTGTCCCATTTGCACCCTATGACCTTGCAGTGCTCCTCTGAGTTCACACTTTGGTGACATTATGCCACAAAGGCTGTCGGGTAATAGTCCACTGTGGCAAAAGTGTGCAACGAGGGTGCAACCTAAATAGACAAATGAGACACGTTGCGGTCATATGAATTTCACAGGCACATGACAGCCACTACAAGTCCAAATGGATGCAAGTAGACATCAATTGTGGCATTTGGGACAGGCCCGTAGTAACAAAAGACTTTAGGTTTGTTGACATGGGAAGACATTAAGGTTTGTTTATGTTTTCAAGCCAAACTGCTGTCCCAGAATCCCATTTATGTTAGACAGAGTTCTCTGCCTGGTGTGGGAGGAGGGTGTGGCCGAAATTCCTGACTCCTTTGCTGAGAACCCTGCTTTTCGGTCTGGTTTAGTCTAGTTTAGACTCTGCCTGGTGCCCAGTTGGATCTTTCTGTGGTCGGGTCAGTCAGTCTGTGCCTCTGCTGTAACACTGGGTCACTTTCCATGCTGCCGCCCTGTGCTTGTTGTGTTGGGGCATAGACTCCTGTTGCATTGTGGGTACTGTAAGCATCCCTTATCACTCAGACTTGAATGAAAGGTTAATTGGGGGCACGAAGCCCACAGTGCCAGAGGACTCCAGTCAAGTCTGAGCATGCTATGTGTGTGTGTGCCACTCTACTCATCTAGGTGAGTCTGCATCGTCTGAGCTAACAGCCTGTGGCGTGCTTTGAGTATGACATCCTAACTTCTGTGTAAAAGAGACTGTGTCTATAATGCCCACCCTCTCCTGCTCTCTTTCTTCACTCCCATAGGACAGGGAGGGCGAGGTAGCACTGATTGACAAGCTGCTGGCCAATCCTAAGCTCACATCCTCAGAGTTCCAGGAATGGAAGAAAGTTTACATGGAGCTGTTTTCAGGGGAGCCCCAGCGGGACCATCAGCCCAGCCCCGTCTCTGAGCCCAGTCCTGCTGCCACACCAGAACCGGCCCCTCGCACACCCTCCCTCTCACACACACACTCCTACATCGAGACTCATGTCTGACATACACAAATGCACACTTTTCCTTGATCTCGTCGGTCACTTTTTACAACAATATCGCCACAATGTATGAAGTAGTTTTCACTGATAAGGAAAAAATGAAGTTTGGATAGACGGCGTGTTTTATTTGACACAAATGAAAACAAGGCTATGAGATACAGTGGTTTCCAAATGTCTGAAACCACTGCTAATTAATAATTCCATTTAGCATATTTATCTTTTAATAAAAAACATTTTTTATGCATTTTTTATTAGCACAACATTTTTAGTTGAATGTTACATTTCAAATTGTCAGTATTTTGTACAGTATGTCACCCATTTGCATTAATGACAGCATGCATTCGAGCTGGCAATGACTCCACATGTTTCTCCAAAACCTGATGATCCATGTTATCCAAGCATGATTTGAGAATGTTCCAATGTTTTGTGTGCTTCAATGCACTCAAGAAAATCTTAAGTTTTGGAGTTAACACGGTCAATGTCACAAGTTTGCTTATTTGATTAGTGACCATAAAATAAGGTCATAAAATAATATTTCTAGGTTTAAATACGATTTTGAATCCCTCAGACTTTTGCACCCCACTGTGTTTTCAGTGTTTTTGGCGTAACGATAAACACAAAAGTACACTGATTTACACTGATTGTACTTCTAGCTCTATGGCCTCATTTTCATTTGAGTCAAATGTAATATATTGCATCCACTATACATTGAATAAGGTCTACAAGCACCAATTCACATCTCACTTTTGCTTGAACTTCCACATCCCGACTACAATTGCAGGCTCGCAGTATACGCTTTTTAAACACTTGAAACTTTGTTTATGCAAGCAAAGATTTGCTGCACAAAGAACTCTCAGTGGTCCAAGTCAATACCCGCAGGCTTCAGAGTATACCACTTCTGCACACAGGGTTGCCATAGTTACCAGTCCTCCCAATGGCTCAGACAAGGAAAGATGGTGCCATCACACCAAGAACAAACCTGGCTCCACAGTTAGACAAGAACTTGGACTGGGAAATGGAACCTGCGGACTCGACTCTAAGAATACATGGAGAGCAAATACAAGCCTGAGGCATTTGAACATTGAACCACACACTAACTCTAACTCTGTCGTGCTGCTGTACCAGTGTTTTTGTTTGGCTGTCATTAAGAATTAAATCTCTTAGCGGTTAGCTATCATGTTTATATGCCACTTTACCATACTATACACTCTACTTCAACATTATACAATATATTTATGAACTGATGTTATACATCGGCTGGCCCCGACTTATAGCATTTGTACATTTGTTTGGAAGGTGTGTGTGTGTGCGTGTTTTTGTGTGTGTGTGTGTGTGTGTGTGTGTGTACACACTCACGTGCGTGTGAAACATTTGTTTATCTCACCAGAATTCCGGCAAAGTGTGCAGACATAGTGATAAGTATTTAAAGTAATATTCTCGGTTCAAAACAAAAGGTTTGTCGACAGCATCTGTGAACTGTCGATTACCACCGGCAATAATTTGACTCATCCCATAAAAATTATAATTGATGGTAATGCACTGACTGTGGAAGTTTATGGGAAAAGCATGCTGGAGGGTTTAAAAACTGAAATTTGCAGCTTTTATTTTAGTTAACTACTACTTTTCTAGGTGGATGAACGGAAGTGAATTGTTCTCTGTATTGTAGACAGTCCCTTTCTTGTATTCTTGCATAAATCATGCAAAAGTTACAGGGTATGCTGGCTTTACACCATCATAAGAGCCGTTTGTCCTGTAAAGACTGGATGTAACTTTGCACAGGCAATAGGAGAACACATTAAATCATGTGGCTTTACTTTGCAATTATTTGCCCTGTAGTCTTCCAATTTAAATTCATTACAGAAAAATGCAATTCTTATTTTTTTTTACAAACTGTGGAACGAGTCAAAATTATTTTATGTGGCAATCAAGAGCATTTAACAGATCGCACATTGTTTTGAAATTGGAATACTCCTTTAAGATCAGACTTTGCCGTGACTTTTCTAACCTGACTGCACTGCTCTACCAAACTAAGCCTCTGATAACGAATGACTTTTCAGAGAATGAGTGGGTTTTGATTGGTAGAAAATTGCGTATGCTTCATTATCTAGAAGCAGCATCATCTCTGTATCTCGAGATGGATTGAGGAAGTTCTCTTTTCGCTTTAATCCCCTGATATTATGAGGCGGAATTGCATCTCTTTGCATTCATAAATACGAGCAGATTTAAAGGTGATACACCTTGCAAAAATTTGCACCCTTATGTTAATAATTGTGTGCCTATTACACACACAAAACTTGCTGTTCATCGCAAATACTTTTTTTGGATTATGGACTACTGTGTTTAATTCAGCTATTTCAGGAGAATGAAAAGAACAGTATTATGCTTTAGTATTGCATACCTCTTTTTGGGCTTCTTACGTTTTCCATTCTACAAGCTGTCATGAAATCGTTCTGCTCAGTGTGGACAATTTGGGAACATTTGTCTGAGAATAATATTGAGATTTTATGACAATCGCAGGTCTCAGCCCAGGGACTCAACACATGGCTCTGCCGAGCAAAGCTGCTGCCCTAAACTTGCCCCAACATCTTTAGAAGCAGCAAATCAACTGCTGGTATTAAATGAATGACAAAGTTCGGGAGGTGATCTATTTATTTAAATAGCCGAGCACAAACTTCTCCAGCTGCATGGCTTGAGAATACAGTCAATTTTTGTGTTTTCTAAACCGAAGCTGCCAAATGATTCAACGTCAGTATTTCAACTGTTTGAGTCAGGAAGGCTGTTCGAGACCAAGAAGCACTCAGGCTCTCTGTGGACACAAAGAAGACGTTTTATGTGAGATTTTTAAGAACACTGAATGTTCAGATGAGAGTTTATTGTACAATATGATAAGATATGTATAATATGATGTACATTGAAATTTCAGGTATGACTCTCGATATACTGTATTAGAGCACATTTCATTATATATGTTACTTAAGAGAGTGTTTGCTTTATTATAATCATTGAGTGACGCTGGTGCTAATGTGTCCATGTGATTTCATTAGCTCTCAGAGGAAAGACAGCATGGAAATGATTAACAGTGGAAATATAGTTACTAGATCAGATTGTCTATTAATATTTTACTTTACTAATATATACATTTTATTCCTAATTTAGTGCAAATCATGTTCTTTACTTAGCAGCCCTATTTTTTAACACAAAGTTGTTGTAAACAATCTAGTTGATCTATATCTGTGCTGCTGCCTGTCTTTATTATAAATAGGGCATGTAATTCGGGCAGTGCAGTTTCTATGTGTTGTGTTTTAGCATTCAACCTGGTAAACCTTATTTATTTCATTATTTTAAAAGAGCATTATTGCTTTCTCCAGAGTTAAATGTGGTTATACCTTGAGTCAATAAACTTTTATGGATGTAACTTTAAAAGCAGGCTTTATTTATTGCTTCGGAAATGTCCCACATATTAAAACTTAACCAAGGCCAGTTTGAATGCACATTGGAGAAATATGCCTAGCTCATTGCCTGACAGGTGGCCCAAACTTTTAGGATGCTAAATGTAGGGGAAGGGGTTGGAGCTCCGATGTCTGTCAGGCAAAATGCAAGTCAACTTTCTCCAGTAGGCAGTTAGAATGGAGGCTCATGTCAATTTCCCAGAAGGCTGTTTTCTATTTTTCCAGCACCTTGCAGCTTTCCAGTATGTTCAACTATGGTAATGGACTCAGCTTACAAAATTAATGGAGGATAGAAGTGAACTGTTGAGTTAGCTCTGGATCTGTGGATGAGACAGATCAGAATCTTTTCCTGTGGGCACAAAGTTCTAATGGGAATCAATTCCTATTCATTCCTAAGTACTTCTCCCCTACTATTCACTTGATCTCCTTTATTTTCTCCCCATAGATCTCTCTCTCTCTCTCCAGCATGTCGTCTAGCTCCCTGTGTCATGAATCAGCATACTGTGAACAAGAATTCAGGCACTGGCAACGGTGTTCATCCATTGAACATTGGGACATCTGTGACTCAGTTACGAGCGGCACTATAATGAGGTTAAACGCAGCTGGTATTATCCAACAACATAACTAT